>NW_024082345.1:0-113618 GCF_003009895.1 Hyaena hyaena | reverse complement strand
AATGGATCAAGAAGATGTGGTTTATCTATACCATGGAATACTACATGGCAATGAGAAACAATGAAATCTGGCCATGTGTAGCAACATGGATGGACCTTGAGGGTGTTATGCTGAGCGAAATAAGTCAGGCAGAGAAGGACAAATATCATATGTTTGAACATATAGGAGGATTAGGAGGAACTTGACAGAGGACCATGGGGGAGAAGAAGGGGGGAAATGATGGGGGAAAGGGAGAGAGGCAAACCATGAGAGACTCTTGAATGCTGACAACTGAGGACTGATGGATGTGGGGGGGAGGAGGGATGGTCATGGAGGAGGACACTTGCGGGGAAGAGCACTGAGTGTTATGTGGAAACTAATTTGATAATAAACTATTTGTAAAAAAAAAAAAAAGAAAGAAAGAAAGAAAAGAAAAGCAAGCAATCTAAAGAGAATGATCAAAGTATGTGAAAATATAATTCATAATAAAGAAAAGCCAAATAGCCAATGAAGAGTTTTTTAAGTGTTCAGAAGCAGGCATAGAAATCATAACCACACTGAAATTCTATTCCACATTAATCAGAACTGACAAAAACTAATACATCTAATAACAAGTATCAGTAAATATGTGAAGGAACAGATTCTCATATCCTGATGATGGAAATGCAAGTTAGTATAAACCCTTTGAAGAATTATTTGGTTACATTTATTAAAGTTGGTATGTGCATACTCTATGACTAGCAATTCCGCTACAATGTATCTGCATTTAGGAAAATCCTCAGAAAGAAAGTGTTTACTATGATATTCATAGCAACACTGTTAATAATAGGCTAAAAATTTTGATAAATCCCATTTGTCTTTCTATAAGGTACAGAATAAATAAACATTTTTTTTTACAGTGGAAAACTATGCAGTAGTTAAAATATATTAAATGATTCTACATGTATCACCATCAGTAGTTTTCTCAAAATAATTTTGATTTTAAAAGTCAAATTGCTGAAAGAAGCAGTATAATGCCATTTTTAAAATTCTTGATTTAAAAAAAAAAAATTTCTTATCTTGATTATGAAGACAAATATTTACAGTTATAGTTCAAGAACATGCAAAGACAGGAACTGTGATAATATCTGGGTAGTAATAATTTTGTGACGCACAGCTAAAGGAGAACATGTATTATCAAATGTAGTTACTCAAAAAGAAATCTGAAGCAAATATGTCAAAATATTAACAGCTTATTTAAGTGTTATGTTAGATGTATATTTGCTAATATATTAGCTTCTGTATTTATGCACTTTATTGTGTGTTTATAACTTACTTTCAAATAAACATTAGAAAGATTGTGCCACAAAAGGGTCAAATTCATGACCCAAAATATCTTTCTGGAATCGAAGAACTTAAATAAAATGTGTTCTTCTCTTTGATCTATAAAAAGGAGAGACACATGGGCTTAGGAAAAAACTGATAGGTAATTGAAGAGGATTAAAAATGACCTGACTCCTTGCCACTTTGACATACTGGTAACTAATGTGCTAAGGTTCCTTTCAACTTGTTTGGGCACTTCAGTTTACTTACTCCTTTTGGTCAGTATCTTCTCATCCTCATATGCGCTTAAGCATTTGTAAAGCAACACAAAATTCTTTAAAAAAATTTTTACATTACAATATTGTTGACACACAATGTACATAAGGTGTACAACATAAGTGATACAACTTTGCTATAAATTATGCTATGCTCACTACAAACATGATACAAGAAAAGAAAAGCTAAATGGATGAAAACATCATCTCTGTGGGTGGGCTCTGCAAACCTGAAAGCCACAGTGAAGTAAATCTCCACGTGTAGCTTGCAGTAGTGGCATTTTGTCACTGTTTTAGAAAATGTCTGATTTCTAGCGATGTTAGTGCCTTAGACTCCTGTAACCTGTTGGTTGACTTAGGCCACCAATATCCTTGTGATAATATTTGAGCATAAAATAAAAAGTAAAGAAAAAATTTAAATGACCTGATAGATCTAAAAAATCAGATGCAAGAAGGGGTGCCTGGGTGGCTCAATCGGTTAAGCATCTGACTCTTGATTTCAGCTCAGGTCATGATCTGACTGTTCATAGGTTCAGTCTCCACATGGGGCTCCTCACTGTATGGAGCCTCCTTTGGATTCTCTGATCCTTCCCTGCTTGTGCTCTCTCTCAAAACAAGTAAATAAACTTTAGGGGAAAAAAGTAGCAGAACATGTAAAAAAAAAAAAAAAAAACATGTACAGTTGTTCAACTGCTGACCATATTTGTTGTTTTCAATTTTCTCCCTTCAAAGAAATTTTAGATAACTTACCTATCAAAAATAAGCAAAAGTCATTGGTTGGATCTGATCTTGGCTCTGGCTGGAGCCTACCACAGTTTGAAAGCAACATTTCAAAAGATTGTTTTTCAAATTCAAATGGGGATATTTCAATTGTTAATTTAAACCTTGTAACCAACTTTCTTTTTCAAACATTCAAACTGCCTGCTGTTAAGAATATTTTTGTACAGGAATTTGAGAGGCAAATTGCATTTGCAGGTAATAAATAATCACCCCTTCAAGTGTTTATTTCCATCATGTAACAGCTCCCATTTTACTATTATTACCCTCTTCCTCGTTGGCTTGTATGTGTGTGTGTGCTTCCCCATGAAAAGCTTAAGAATGAATTGGTTATTAGGCAACATACGTGGATGAATGAACATTGGTTTACATTGAGCCAGTTGTCCCCATCATTAAGTGAGAAAAATAATCCTGGCTTTGGTGGTAGTGTTGAATCAGTGAGTTAACTGGAGCTCTGACTAAGCAGTGATCTGAAACTCGCTGTGTGCATATACGCAATCTTTTTGTTCAAGAAAAAGCTTTGCAAAAGAAACCAGTTTTTTTTTTCATTTTCAGAAGAAAGCTACATCTTTTTAAGTAATAGGAGAAATCCCTTTAAATCCACAGATGGGATGAATCATTCAGGCTTCCTTCTCACACACTAGTGTGAATAACTAAAATCAGTCACCAAAGTTAGAGACAGTTTGAGTTTTTTTCTGGGCGTGAACCGCCCGTCTCCAAATCTTGTCAAGGACGCAATTTTTTGGAGTGAGTTTTAGAGAGAGCTGATTAGAGGGTATAGAAAAGGAGGAATATGCCAATTGTTTTCAGCTAAAATGTGTTTAGTCAGGAAGGGAAATTGTTATTTCAGTAAAAATCTGAAATAATATTACTAATAAGACTTTAAATGAAGTATGGGAAAAGGTAGCATGCGTAAATTAGCATTCTAATCCTTATGTATCTTTTTGCGTACATTCATATTTCTTACTAGAAAACATTTCTGCTCAATGTTACCTCATATCTGTAAAATTTAAAAATTTTAATAGGTTATAATTACCAATGGAAAAAAATAATTTCTTAACTCCAGGAAAGACTCAGTCTCTTATTTCAAAATTTATCTTCTACAAAGCAAAAACTGACTGAAATTTCACTGACAGAAATTCACTCTGCTATCTTATTTATTTTATAAATTTAATTCATAATGTTGTCCCTCAAGTTCCTCCACCAGCATCACCTATTTCAATTCACTGAAATTGAAATCACCTATTTCAGTCATCCAAGTTACAGATCTCTGAGCTTTTCTTTTTAATCACTTCATCTTTATGATTTACTATACTTCCAAATTCCAAAAATTATTCTCTCGTCTCCATCCCAATTTTCATTACCCATTTCAGGCCCCTTAAAAATGCTCAGATGGGGGTGCCTCAGTGGCTCAGTTGGTTAAGTGTCCAACTCTTGATTTGGCTCAGGTCATGGTATCCTGATGTGTGAGTTCGAGCCCCATGTGGCTAACAGAGCACAGCGCTAACAGAGTAGAGCCTGCTTGGGGATTTTCTGTTTCCCTCTCTCTCTGCCCCACTCCTGCTTATGCTGTCTCTCTCGCTCTCTGAAAATAAATAAACTTTAAAAAAACTTTTTTAATGCTCAGATAGATCACACTACATTACGCTTGCCAGACTATCCTTATCCAATACCTCAAGCTGCTTCCAAATCGTCCATCTACCCTGGACTTAATCAGGACATTTTGTAATTAAAGGAAAAAAGAAAATAATGACAACAACAACGAAAGTTAAAAAGACAGAAGGTTCCTGATATTACCTACAGAATAAAAATTTCAAAATCCTCACTACCTGAAGACGGTATGGAAAGAACATTGGTTTTGCATCGTTGTTTTAGTGTATGTTAACTTTTTAATCTTATAGAAATTTCAAATTCTTAGAGTGTTAATTTCTTTATAAAGGCTGGTACTACCTACCCAAGAAAGTTGCTGTCTTAGTAAAATAAGACCATGTTAATGCTGGGAAAAAATCTGCCAATGCCTGCCCCGGGGGGAAACACTTTTCTTATCCTGGACAATAAACAAACCTGCACTTATCTCTGCAAGGAGAAGCTAACCTCATCTTTTAAGGCTTTCACTCTACAAAAACATGTGAAAAGGTAAACCAGAATGAAAGAGCAAGTAGTTCTGCTTGCAAATTTTGCAGAAACCTGAGAGACACATAGGACTCACGCCCAACACTGTCATGAGAGCTTCCGCTTTGTTTCCAAGTTGGTGGTAGGGAAGGAGGGTACACACTGCACACTGTCCTATTCCCACTAGGGCCCAGTGCCCACAAAACAGACATCTTCTGTACGTTTCAAAGTAGAAAATCTCCAAAGAGGAGTAAATCAAGTCAATAATCCAAAGCAGGTAAGGTAAGCCCGAGTTATAGAATAGTTACAAATATACATTTTTTTCCTCTTTAACACAAGTGATTATAAATTATTTAACTATAGATTTTTTACTTTAGTGGGGTTTATGACGTAAACAAAATCACAAAGCCTTACAAATTTTCTTTGCTTTTGGTTGGAAAAGTACAGGCCTTAGTTACTGAAAATTCATCTAAAAGCTATATAGAGTAGCTGCCACTTAATGAGTATATCCTTTGAGCCTCACCTTTTATCTACCTCATTAATCTTCAATACCAACCCCATGAGGAAATTTCTATATCCCAAGGTTTTGGACTGAGTGATTAAGTGGCTTACACAAAGTGACAGAACTAGTAAGTGGAGGACATATGTTCTCTTGAATTCAGTCTATTTGATTCCAAATTATCATGCAAATTCTCCTCTAAGCTTTACTCCTCATAACTCCACTGGCAGCTAAGGCTGACTCTGGAGGTTGGCCCAGACTTGGGTCTGTGAGTGACTACGTGCATAGTGCTAAGGAGTAAACAGTAGCCACCAAGTGCAGAGATGGAAAAGCAGCTAAGAATCACTTCATCTATCCACCTTCCAATTTGGGCTGATGTCTGTCCTAATTGTAGGTATACTGGAGCACAGTGGTTCTCTTTTCTCTTCTTGGGAAGGTTGGAACAGCCTGTCTTTGGTATGCAGAGCCATTTTATAAAGATTCCTTTGAGCGTTTCTATTTCACAGATTGGCATTGTCCACAGAGCCTCAGATGGTTTCTTTCAATCATCCATTCATTCATCTCCTTATCTAGTCAACAAATATTTGTGGCAAGTCACTGAAGTACCAGATAACTTTAGATCTCCGTGTAATGGAAGGAATGTGAACTTTGAAATCAGACAGAGCTTAGTTGGATCCCTGCCTCTACCACTTGGAAGATAAATTTTCTAACCTCTCTGAGCCTCTGTTTCATTGAAGATAAAGTGAAAATAATAATCCCTCTCTCTACAAATGTATAAAGATAAAACCAAAGAACTGTATCAGTTGCCTAACAGAATGCCTAAACAAGAACAGTATCTCCTTCCTTCCTTATTCAAACACTACAAGGCTATGATATATTATGTGCTACTCCTGGGAGACTAATGGATAACATAGATAAAGAAATAATTGGTCTCAGATAACTCAAATGTTCAATTTTAGATGAAGCTGTCTACATACTGGATTTGGATTTTGGACCAGAAAAGAAGATAATATGCCTAGGAATATAATTAAAAGAACAGTAAACCCTTATGTTCAGTGCAGTTTTTTACAGAGAAAATTCAAAGTTTGGCTGGGGAGTTTTAAAAGTTGGGTTATCTGTGGCTGTTGGACAAATTGGGTGGAGCACACTGAGGTGATCAGCGACTATTCTCTAAATTGACTAATACTCAAAAGGCGACAGACCTGTAGAAATTCTGTAAAACATAGGTGATGAAAGAACTATGGTTTTGTTGAAACTAAGAAAAAAAGCAGATTTGATTGCAACTTTTCTTGTTTAAGAGAAAAGCAGTAACTAAAAGTACTGATAGTGATCTGGGAGAGAGAGGGAGAGCAAGAGAGAGAGAGAGAGCACCTCTTGGGAATTTTCACCCAGTCCCAGCTATTTCAGTAACTGGCAGATAGCTGGACATTGAAAATATTCAATATGTTATCAATTTTTATATTCCTTCCACTATTGATGAAAGTGTTCATTGAATTTGATGTACTGGTCATTGAGAGAACACTGGCAGAACAGTTTTCTTTTTTTGCTCAATCAGATAACCATCAGCTTGGCGTCTAGTGAGAGTACTGTTGGATCTCAGGAGAAGGCTCCTGCCTTTAGTGCATATGTCCTGGCTTCAGTGACAACATAAGAGGAAATGTGTTTGTATCAGTTAATTCAAAAGAATTATCAAGGCAAGAGTACTTAGAACATACCGTATCTTCTTCACAAGCTCCAAATCCAGTATGATGATGATGAGACATAAGATTAGAGTTAAAACACTGAAGTTTGTGCTATAGTTTTGCTGCAGAGAGAGAGAAAGACAGTTTTGATTTTTGAGCTTTTAACACAAATGTGAAACCTAATATTCTTGTGTCTTCTGTCCTTCTATTCTAACTCCAACCCTTTAAGAAATAAATTCTTACTGACTAGTTATGGGAAATGTCAAATGTAACAATGTTGCAGTTACAGATGCAAATGAGATGAACTAGAAAGATCAAAGCATTCTAAAAGTCTTGCAAAAAAATAAATTCCTTTGTGGAATTTATAGTTTGGAGAGAGAATAAAGGATAACCGAGTAGAAGACAAAATATTTTTTCAGGCCATAAGCAGAAAGCAGGTTTTTCAATGGGAATGTAAAGGAAAAGCTACTTCCATACTGTGATACTGAGGATTTCATCAACATGAACTTGCCCTTCCTACATCAGTAGTAATGACCTACAAGATGGTTTTCCTTCTGGGTAGTTTAATTGCCCCCTCTTGTCTTCTTCACTGGCTTCTGCTTGATTAGAGGAACAGAGAGGAAATGGTCAGATGGAATCAAGAAAAGACACAACTCAAGAGAATCCAGAAAGGACAGTATTGACATCAGTTCTCCACCCACATCTCTACCCTGTGACTTTGTGCAGCCTCTCTGTGGTATTTGCATAATCTTTTGTAAAGAGTCTGTTTGATAGTGTCCCCTTGAAACTCATGTATGAGTGAAAGCCACAAATGGCTTTGCCAACCATAGCTCATCTCTTAACATTTCTCTCTGGTGCTGTCAGTTTACCCTGATGGCAGTGCAAGTCCTTTAAAAATGGAACAGCCAATTGCCTCTATCTTTACACTAGCTATCAATAATTTGTTTCCCAATTCTTATTCTTTCTGCTCTAGCTTCTTTCCTTTTTAAGGTAGCAGAATTTAATTTATTCTTTTATTTTGAAATATTTACAGTTCCACAAGTAGTTGCAGTGTAACCTTTACCCTGTTCTCCCACTGCTTCCATCTTTCATAATTATAGTAGCAAAGGAGGAATTTGGCATTAATACAATGTATGTGTATAGAAGTAGCAGAGTTTTAGAGTTTTACTTTCTTTATTGCTTTTTCTTTAAATGCTGCTTGTGAGATTCAGAATTTCTTGCTGTGATTAATCTCCAAGTTGGGCTGACAGTGTGCAGAAGTCAAAATGATGCCAAGAGTGTTCTGTGTCAATAATTTCTGCTGGCATAAAGTTTCCAAGATAAATATGTCTCCAACATCAGGAATCCTTTCTGTATAAACTTTGGCAAGTCAGTTAAAACACACGCAGTGCATATAGGAAATGTTGTTTGCTTAGGAAAATCTCCAAATAAGATATTTGGTTAGCTGTATTGCATTTTAATTTTTATTATAGCCAATAGCTATAGTTTATAATAAAGTTACTTTAGTTTACTTTACTGTGGTTACTTTAGGCTACCTTATTGTAGAATGCTTTGCAGTTAATAAAGTGTCTTTGTATCCATTTTCTCATTTCACTTTTAAATTACTTTATATTGTAAAGTATATTTTTTTTTCTTATTTAACAAATATAAAACTGTGGCTTAGAGACAGTGAGGGAAAATGGGTAGAATAGGAGAAAGACATTCAGTGCTATGACAACATTGTCTTATTTAAGAGCATTTATGAATTCTATTTTCATTGGAATATCAGCAATTTGGTTAAAAACTAAGGTGGAGTTTAAGTAAACTACCTTATCCCTACTACAGGAGCGGGTTTTAGCAACAACTTTTGATCTACAGGTAAAATTTCAGAATCTAACTAGAGACCAAAAAGTAATTAAGAAAGACCTCTGTTATGGACTGAATGTTTGTGTGTCTCCCAATTTCATATATTAAGGCCTAGGCCTCAATGTGGTAGTATCTGGAGGCAGGGCCTTTAGGAGGGGATTAAGATTAGATGATGTCATGTTGGTAGGGCTGTCATGATGGGATTAGCGCCCTCATAAGAAGAGACACCTAGGGAACTCCCCCCATCTACCACCACTGGGTGGTGACATACAAGAAAGTGGCCATCTACAAACTAAGAAGAGAGCCATTACCAGAGAGTTTTTAGTAAAACTTGGTCATGGTGGCACCCTGATCTCACACTACCAGCCTCCAGAACAGTGAGGACATAAAGTTCTGTTGTTTAAGCCCCCCAGCTGATGGTATTTTGTTTCAGCAGCCCAATCTGATGAAAACAACCTTAGGCTTTGGAATTGTTGTCTCCAAATTTCTATACTCTAAAGCTCACTCAGGGACTTAACTAAAAATGAATTGAAAAATAACCAGCAAACTTGAAAGTGTGGTCACCTCCTGAGATAGAAATTAAGCATGAAAGGGCAAATGCTCTCATTTTGTTCAGTGTATTTTGTATACTGTTCAAATATTTGAGTCTTTTATAGTTAATGTAATTATGTAATTCTAAACCAAAAAGCATTTTCAGTGCCATAATTTGTGTGTGTGTCATAGGGCATTTTGTTCTTCAAGCTGTGGCAGGAAAAACAGGTGAAAAAAGTTTGCAAATTCAGGTTGTAACCTTCAAATGATTTTAAGATAGCTACTCAAGCCAAAAATGTTACCTTAACCTTCCTTACCCTCATGCCATCACCATTAAAAAATCTGAGCCACCTGCTATTACCTGCACTATGATTATATTTAGGGCTATCTGTAGAGGATTGCTGGGTCTGGGAAAAGTCACACTCTGTACTCTTCTCCAATATTTTTATTTAGAATAAATATTTGTAAATCATTTTCAAGAATAGCATTAGGGGGAAAACCAAACTAAATAACACAGTATAAACACAAGTTTGTACAAATATGAGTTCTGAGTTGTAGAGCCAAACAGGCAGCCCCAGATCTGAACTGAAGTTTCATAGATCATTTTCAGAATCACTGACATCTCATTCCATGGATAGCTGAAAAGTTGTTGCAGCTGATTCTCTACAGCAAACAGGCTAAGAACACAGTCAGCTTTGACTTAAGAAAATGGTTCTTTTTCTTAAAAACATTCTCATGTATTCAGTAATTCAACAAATGTATGTTGAAAACCTATAATGTCCTAGGCACGGGGCTAGTGTTGTGTGAAGAGCATGGGACAAGGAGAGGGGTTACACACTCTAATGATTCTCAATATACATTTCTCCATAGGACCCTCTTAAGTCACAAGGGGCTGGAAAATTTAGTTGTATGATGAGCATGCATGAGTGGGAAAAGAAGTAAGAGTGTGAAAAGAGAAAACACATATCAAGGTTCAGAGGCAGCCATCTCGCTACCTGCTATGGGGAATGCAGATATGAAAACCACAGGTCCTGCCCCAGGGGCTTACAGACTAATGAGGAAGAAAGTGTAATCAAACAATTCTGACATAGATAAGCATGCAATAAATGTCATAACAGAAGTTCAAGTCAAGGGCCAAGAATCCCATGGGAGTGAGGTAGAACTTCTGGCTAGGCAATCCAAGAAGTCATAATGTAAGAAGTGGTATTTGAATACAGAGAATGATTTTTAACAGGACTCAACTGTGGAACACCAAACAAAGGAAAGACATCAGGGCTGTGCCACTGGCAGAATCATGGACATAAAATCAGTGAGGAGGAAGATGGGGGCATTCAGTATCCTAGGACTTGTAAGAGTCCACTGACCTGAAGATGGGGTATTCAAATGATCTTCAATAGATCTTGAGGCAAGTGGGTTGTATAGGTTATTTCTCAACCTAAGCCCTCCCACAAAATTATCTTCATCTGATTTGTAACTTGGGGGGCACCTGGGTGGCTCAGTCAATTAGGCATCCGACTTGATTTCAGCTCAGGTCATATCTCACGATTATGAGATCAAGCCCTGAGTAGGGCTCCACTGTGGAGCCTGCTTAAGATTCTCTCTCTCTCTCTTTCCCTCTGACCTTCCTCTCTCTCTCTTCTCTCTCTCTCTCTCTCTCAAATATAAAAGAGTTATGATTTGTAAATTGAGTTTCTACATACAATTTTATTTGGGGAAAACAAGGCTCTATTCATTAAATATATTTTAAAGTCTGAAAAAATCACTGAACTAGCACATTGGTTAATGTATGGAATGATAGAAATATGCTCAAAAGAGGTTTCAGACCAGATCCTGGGAGGTACTAAGTGCCCCAGAGAATATCATTTATATAGTAATATAAAACTCTGCAGTAGGTTAAGCCTACAAGACTTAGTAGTCACTTTAGCAAATATCTGTTGTGACTTGAATAGGCCCTTAGGGCCTGTCACAATCCTACACAGATTATGAAATCACTTTCATAAGCACTGTTCTCCCTGAAGACTTTATATAGATCTGTTTCCTCTCCATCCTTTCCCACCTTTCCAGTTAAATTTGGTTCCAGTGATGGTTGAACACCCTTGTAGACTGACTCTTCAAGTTTACTTGGCTGAGGCACCCATATGGATTCTTCCTAGCGGCCTACCCATCCCTACCCTGGTACTCCACATCCACTCATATCTCACAGAACTTCTGTCCTTCCAGTCTCAGATCCACTTTTCAGTTCAAGGGAGTGATCAAGCCTCTACTGATGCTCTGTCCTGTGGACTGTAGAATCTCTCCACCACCCTTCTTTCAAGCTACAGCTGACACAAGAGAGAAGAGGTCAAGTTCTTTCCTCCTCCATATGCTTGGGACCCTAGAGTTTCTCTCTGTTGGCACTCTTGCAGCAAACTGGACCCACATCCTTTTCTGCCTAGGTGACTATCCAAAACAGAAGCTCCTCTGGTCATCTAACTCTTCTTTGTCTCATCCTAATATTTAAATGTTATGACAGGATGTGAGAATGGAACTCTCCCTGCCTGTTTTCAACCAAAGTGCTGACACATTATATGTCATAATGCAAAGTCAGTGTGAGACAGATTCCCACATGCAAATTTTGCAAAGGAAATGTATTGGAATCATTGCACAATTCCTGTAACCCTCAGCCAGATCAAGGATATCAGGAGGCACTAGAGTGTGAGGAAAGAAGACTGGTGAGGAGATTTTTTTTTTTAGAACCAGCTATGATCCTGCAGGGAGTCTTCACTGCTACCATAAGCTGTGCGATGGGAGCTTCTGTGAGATCATGTAAAGAGCTTTGAAATATGTCTTGTGTAGCTAGGAGATGTAGCATACAGATGCTTAGAATGCTTCTGAATCTTGGAAGAGAAAACTAAAAAGTGCAGTCACAGCAAAACAGAACTAGTAGCCTCTAGTCTGGCCTATACTCACAGAATTTGTCAGGGGCTAAGGTAGCCAAAGATTATCACAATTTTTTTAAACAGACCTCTCATTGAGAGGTAGTGCACTACATTCCTTCCCCTTAAACTTAGATAAGCTCTGTGACTGCTTTGACAATAAAATACATTGGCCATGGCTCTGAATGCCAATTTCTGGTCCACTTCTCTTTTAGAAGATTCTCTCTGAGAACACTGAACTACCATGTAATAAGTTCAACCCTGAGACTACCATGCTAGAGAAGCCATGGGTATCCACTCTGGACAACCACCAACTTCCCAGCCAATATGAACCAAACCACCAAACATTTAAGTCTTGGACGTTTCACACAAGTCTGTTCCTCTAGCTAACTACCACTGACTAACTTCTACCAATGCCACATGGAGCAGAAGAAATGCCCAGTTGAACCCTTCCTGAATTCCTGCTGTAAAAAAATCATGAAATATAATAAAATAGTTACTATTTCAAATCACTACATTTTGGCATAATTTGTTACACAGCAGTAGATAACTGGAACAGAAGCAAAAAAATGTTTCCCATGGTACTATTGGGAGACTCCCAGATGAGAGTTGCAGCACAGTGGTAGCACTTGGGTTAGGGATATGCCTACAGCTGGGTCCTGTCTAAAATGCCTTCCTAGAGATGCTGGTGGACCCAAGCATCAGGAAGCTGGAGGTGAACACCAAATTGCTCAGGGCTATGGAGCGGAGTTGAAAGTGGCCACCCAGAATGAAATTTGTCTGCCTGGTCAAGGAAGTTGCAGTTCAATGAGCTTTCATGGAAAGGCCCATGCCATGGGAGAAGCCTTACATGGTCTCTAGACCAGAGAATGCAGCTTGCAGTACACTAAAAAAAAAAAGTCTGTTTCTATTGATTTCATTCCTCCCAGAGGTAGTCATTGTTTTTCTTTATCTATCTTTTGTGTCATTTGCCATAAAAGGGAAAACCATAAGGTAGGACATAGGAATAGGTCCTATAAGCCTGTTGTTCAAGCCAGACTCACAGACTGGTGAGTTCACAGTTCTTACCAGAGTAGCATTATTTAGACAAATTTTGTTGTGGGTCCCCTGGGTAAAAATTGGATGAGGTTTTCCTTTCAACTTGTTATATGTCCTTAGAGCTTGGGTTTGTAGCCAATGAGAATATTCTCTCTGGTCTCTGCCAGCCAGAAGATGCAAGTACCAGCTTACATTTAGCATCCAGTTGAATAGACTAGGATTCTAAGACATAAAGTCCCAAACAGCATTTTCATTGCCTGACCATGCAGGTCTCAGGGAAATTTGTCCATAATGAGTCTTTGATGTCTCAACCTTCATTATCTTGTTGGTACTGGAAAATTCCATTCCCGTAGCACCTGCTGAGTGACATGGATAGCAAACCTGTGACTGGAGGCATCTCATGGTCTCATGAGAAACAGGTGCCATTTTCTCTACATCATTCTTACCACCTGTCCCCATCTCACCAACAAACTCCTTTAACTCCCCAAAACTCCTCCACCTTTCCTAGAAAATCACTTAAGCACCCAGCTGCCTGTTTTAGCTTCCCTTTTCCTAAAGGATTTACAGACAGCACTCCTGCTTGTTCTCTAAGCCCAGAGAATACAGCTTACTCATGTAAATGCTGAAAGCCAGAAAGTGAATGTAGCAGAAGTGCCCAGGATGGACAGTAAGGCTCTCTTTGCTGGGCTCTATAATGAGGCTATACCAGCTTCAGGCCTTCCTGTACAATGTCCTTTGTGGAGGTGTCCTGCCTCCTTTCCCCACCAGCCCCTCTGGGCAAAGAATTCATGTCCCTTGGAGAGCAACAGATCTTTCAAAGTATGAAGTTCTTTTACCTCCAGTTTCAGAAGATCTTACCAAATGCAGAAAGGAATTAGAAAGATTAGTGGCCTTTCATAACTCTATACACAAGGACATTGATTGGCTGCTGAAGGATGTTCTTCCCACCCAGACATCATCATAGAGGCAATAGTGAACTGATCTAAGTAAGGTTCACTGTGTCTGTGTTACATGCTTTATACAGACCTTTCAGAGGCATCTTACACAGAACCCTGGAGTTTCAGAACATAGAAATCTTTTAATTTCTGCTTTGCTAGGAAATTTTCTCCCTGATATAAAAGCTCTAAGGAATACAATGGAAACAGCTATGCAATTCTTTGAAGACAGCCTGCAGGAATTCAAGAAAGAGGAGTTAAAATCAACAATGGACTGACTGCCCATTTCCACTTGCTGGTGGGAAAAAAATGAAAAGGACTATCATTTTAACAGAAAGGGAAAAACAGCATGCCCTTTGGAGTTGTTTTGCTCAAGCCTTTGATTGAAATTGCTCCTCCTTTGATTCCAAAGCTAGGGTAGTGGTAGTGATGTCCTCACTTCCAGCTTCTAGATACTCCACATTTATGCTGTTTCTGTAAGGCAAAGGAATGGATGACTATGCCATATGAGGGATGGATGACCTTGCTATACGATGGGTTATTACCAGGATTCATGGGAGCTATTTTGTTACACTTAGCCCAATGCATACCAATTTGTACCAATCTAAAGACCTTCAAATGGACATCCACATGGCTGGAACATATCTAAATGAGCATTGCTGAAAAAGGCAGGGAAATAGACTTAATCTCTTTTAGCCCCCCTCAATGGCCAATTTTATCCTTGCAAAGAATGATTTTTACCAGTCTTTTAAAATACATTTGTAAAGAAGTGCAATTTTATTGTTACAGTTATATTAATTACCATTGGGCCAAAATAAAATCAGTGCATCATTCTACAACAAGGGGAGTCTTGCTTGGTCACAGTGGATACTGGCAAAGTCCCATAGGCAGGAAATGGAAAGGTAGGAAAAATCGAAAAGACAAGGTCCGCTCTCAGAGGTAGGGCCAAGCCTGGGTAAGAGCGACTACTCCCAGCACTTTGAGATACTGACAGGGCTTTTGGCTGCCAGTCACATAGACAGCCAAAATACAGGGCCAGAAGGTGAGGCTTCTCCTGGCTGGCTATAGGAAATTGAGATAAGGGACATCTTTTCATCTTTTTCCTATAGATGGGTAATTCCCCAGCCAAAGCCAATACTCCTTAAGGATGCATTCTGGAAAAACTGGAAGGATTTTGATCCACAAACCTTAAAGAAAAAACAACTCATTTTCTTTTGCACCGAGGCTTGACCTCAATATAAAGTGGAGGACGAACTGTGGCTGCCAGAAGGAAGTATCAGTTGGACTTATTTTGCAAATGTGAAGGGAAATGTTCAGTGATTTTAGGCTTTAAGAAAAAAATCAGTGTATGTGTATGCAATGCCAAGGTCAATCCTGGCAGCCCTTTCCAAGGTCCAGCAATCAGAAGGAAAAACAATTGGAGGCCCTTTGCCTGTACCCAAAGCAGACCTAGAGAAGGAGAAAGGGAAGGAAGCCTTCTACCTCAACCTCTTCTTCCTCAGGTCCTCAGTCTATTTATCCAGATTTAAAAACATGCGCTTTTGCTCCCTACTGCCCACCTTATCCAGGCCCTCCTGGAAACACAGCAGGCATGTTTCCCTTATAGGAAGCTTGAGAGCAAGGAGGGGAAACATGAAGAGGCACCACTATGGTGAGAATACAAATAATTATTTCATTGCAAGACAGATAAAAGGAGATCTAGGTAAATTTTCTGATGATCCAGATAAATATATAGAGGCTTTTCAGAATATTACATGTTTTTTAATTGACTTGGAAAGATATAATACTTTTGTTAAGTCAAACTCTTAATGAATCAGAAAAACTTGGATCTGGCAGAAGCTAAGAGATATGGAGAGGAACAACTTAATTATCACAAGACTGGAGGTCCTATAGGGGACTAACTGTTCCCTACTGGGGCTGAGGCAGCCCTGCCCCAAGATCCTATTTGGGACCATGACCATCCCATTTGGGAATGGCATCTCCACCATTTCCAAGCCTGTATTTTAGAAGGATTAAAAAGGACTAAGGTTAAGCCCTTTTATTATGCTAAATTAGCCACTATTTCATACACACAGAATAAGAGCCTCGTGGCCTTCCTGAAGAGGTTGAAGGAGGCTCTCATTAAACATACAGCTATCTCCCCTGATACCCCTGAGGCTGAGATGATTCTAAAGGACAAATTTGTCACTCAATAGGCCCCAGATGTTCGGAGGAAGTTGTTGACCAGGAAGGGACCCTGGAGGAGTTCTTAAGAACTGCCAATCTAGTATATTACAACTGACATCAAAAGGAGAATAAAAAAACAGGAAAAGAGGCTTAAGAAAAAAACTGAGGCCTTGGTCGTGGTATGTATCAGACCAGAGTTCTTGAGGTCCTGGCACCAAATGCCTCTTATGTGGCCATTCAGGACGGTGGAAACAGGACTGCCCTCAGAAGGGACAACAGAAGCCACAGCCAGGCAAGCCATGCCCCTTAAGTGGAGACAATAAGTGAAGTCTGAATGCCCTAGGGGACCTCTATTTGTGAGGGCTCAGATCCAGTATCCCTGAAAGGGACTGATGGGGCCCAGGGCTCTTCACTGTGGCTCCCCACAACCAACTAACTATTGGAAACCCAGAGCCTCAGGTAACTCTGAAAATAGAAGGAAAACCAGTTGATTTCCTTCTTGATACCAGAGCTCTTTTTGTGTCCTCCTTTCTACTCCTGGCCAACTACTGCCACACCGTGTAACTATTAGAGGTATCTCCGAAAATTTATGACTAAATTTTTTTCTCAGCCCTTAGGATGCATATGGGGAAACCTAATGCTTTCTCATTCTTTTTTTTTTTTTTTTTAAATATTTTTATTTATTTCTAGGAGACAGAGAGAGAGAGACAGCGTGAGCAGGGGAGGGTCAGTGAGAGAGGGATTCACAGACTGAAACAGGCTCCAGGCTCTGAGCTGGCAGTCAGCACAGAGCCCGACGCGGGGCTCGAACCCACGAACCGCGAGATCATGACCTTAGCTAAAGTCTGACGCTTAACCGACTAAGCCACCCAGGCGCCCCTCTCATTCTTTTTTGATAATGCTAGAGAGCCCCACTTCTAAGAAGGGACATTATAACTCAAATAGAGACTATAGTACTACTAGCTCCAGGACAGATAAACAATTGCCTAATTTTATGGTAATCTGGATATCAAAGTCCAATCTTTCCTTGAGGTAGAATTAAATACACCTCATGGAGTTGTTCCTATGGAAATTGAATGGCCAAAAAAAAAAAAAAAAAATTGAGGATTAAAGACCAAAAACTAGTTCAGGTGCTTAATTATTCTAAACAACAATATCACAAGATCCAGATACATATGGAAGAGGGAAGAAAGACTATAGTCAAATTAACAATAGTAAAAAATATATATACATGACCAGGCCTGTCAGGGGTTTTTTGAATGGTTGCAATGTGTCTTTCCTTCCTATGGTGTGACCTCTTCCCTAGGAGGCATTGTATTTGGAATATTAATGTTTGTTGGTTTTTTTGACACACTCTTTTTGTGTGTCATTTGTAGATGCCATCCCATATGCCAGAAAAATAAAATTTCCAAGAAAGTTGTGCTAGGCTAGATGTTCCAAACATCCTCCCGTTATATCAGATCTCTGGATCAGTCTCTAAACTTGCCCTGACTGGTGTTCCCCTGACATCTCCCCCCCTCAGCAGGAAGCAGTTAGGATCAATCACTTGTCTTCATCCTGGGATCTAACAGCAGTTAGGAGTCACATGTTCAGAGCGGGGAATATGATAGGGAAAGATAGGGTTAAATAGGTAGAGAGGGAAAGGTTAGGACCTGAGGCCCTTGAATGTACAAAAAACACAACAACAAAAATATTTTAAAAGGATGCCATGAATGTCTGATCATGAGAGAACCCCCCACAGGTCTGACCATAATAAAACTCCCTCAAACATAAAGTTTTTCTTAAGAATGTAACAAACACTACTACTACTACTACTACTACCTACCCCCATTTACTCCCTGACTGTGATAATGTTGTTTTCATATCAGATTAAGAAACGGCTGCCTCGGCTCTTTCACTGGTAGGACTCTTGGCTCTTGGAAAAGTTTTACACCATGAAATAAAGCAAACTGTTTGTTTACTCAGAAGAACTCTACATGACACCTCACAAGCATTAGATGCTTTAAATCAAGAATTAAGTAAAGTTAAAGCTAGACTCTTGGAAAATTGAGCCACCATTTACTTTCTGCTCCTCCATCACCTGGGTTGTGAGGAATTCTCTCGCATGTGTTGTTTCAATATAAATAGTAATTCCCATAAAGTCTTGCAACTGATAGATGACATTCAGGCACAATTGGACAAAGTCAGGGTCCCTCTTGGATTGTTTGACTGGTTTGGGAACTGGGGACATTATCATAGAGATGCCATCTTGTGGGTCACTATAATCTTTAGTTTGTGTTTTTCTTTTTTGGTCTACCGATGTTTGTTTGTTTTTTAATTTTTTAATGCTTTTTAAATTTATTTCTGAGAGAGAGAGAGAGCATGAGCAAGGGAGAGTCAGAGAGAGAGGGAGACACAGAATCTGAAACAGGCTCCAGGCTCTGAGCTGGCAGTCAGCACAGAGCCGGATGCGGGGCTCGAACCCAGGAACCGTGAGATCACCACCTGAGCCGAAGTTGGATGCTTAACCGACTGAGCCACCCAGGCGCCCCAGGTCTACCGATGTTTGTGCTGCCTCATGCCTGCCAGTCGTCCTGTGGAACCACAACACAGACCATTAGACTGACCCTTGGGTAGAATCTGACTGCCCTCCCCCCACATCATCCCTTGTCGGCTTGAAGAAGCCAGAGCAGCCATCATCCTTGTTCCTTAGCCGCCGTTAGGGGCCTTATTCCAGGGGGAGAAATGAGCAGGGAAAGGGCTAACTGTAGGCGGAGGAGACAAGGGACGCCCAGGGAGGCCGACTGAAGCTGTGGGGTGTCCATCCAGCTGGCCACACCCTAGGCTTCGAAGCTTTCCACAGCAGTCCTCTTACTCATTGCAGTGTCCACCTCCGCGGGCCGCCCCTGCCCCTCCTGCAGCTGCAGCGGGAGGCTCACATTATGGCAGGTTGGGGAAAAAGAAAAGAATAAAAGAATTCCAGACATGTCTATACTAAGTGCCACGAATAGAGCCTTACGAAGTATTGTCCACTTCCTGATGATGCCGGAGGCCGGCGCCAGCAAGTCCGGGGGTCCCTGAAGGACGCCCGGTGTCAGCGAGAGAGAGAGTGAGAGAGCCCCGAGAATCTTTCTGATCACCAGCCAGGCATGTCTGCCCTGTCGGTTTTGGTGTCTTTATTTAAAGGTCCAACGACAAGATTAGATCAGAAAAAGGAATTTTTACAATGGAAAACTCTTTGTGATAAGATGCTTTGAAAAGTGTACAAGAACAGGTTTTTCGGAAGTATTCTTGCAGAACTGCCCCAATCATAGTGAGGTTGAGTAAATCTTACAACTATGGAAATAACAGGATGTTCTTAGTGAAAAACAGGGTGACATACATATTTGCTCTAAGTTAATAATGCTGGGATTAGGACATAGGTTAAGTTGTATATAGATAGGCTGGGAGTCATTCTGTCTGGCTCACAAAAGGACGAATGTTTCTGAGCTGGTTAATAAGTTGTTTGTGGAAACCTTTTTGACTTGATGCTGAATGTGTAAACACCATGGAGGCCCTAAATGTGTCGGCCTTTGTTTTGGGGTTATATTTTAACTACTTTAATCTATCCTCATCCCAGCCGCCAGTGTAAGGAAGAGTGTTTGTGGAAAGTAGGCCTTAAGTTCTGCCCTTATCTGTTCCTTAACTCTAAATTAGGCTCTTTGTCTCAGGGCCAGGCTCAATTGTAACTTCTGTGTTCTTAACCCACTTTATTATCTAAGTCTTGGATCTGCAAGGGCCATAGGAAGAGCCTTTTGACAATCCACAGTGCTTTCATCTAAAATCTCATTTGAAAAGGCAGGAATATGCTTTTCCTTATGAGGAATCTATGTGGGGAATATCAGTCTGATTTGGAATATTATGAGGCTGGGTCAATACCAGCAGGCTCATTTCCAACATAAGTCATTAGTAGCAGAAGGAGATACTAGTTTTCGTTTCTCATGGCAGGAGCTGCACAAACACTGCCATTTCCTTGCTGGGACTCATCCAGCGAGGCCAGTGTGGCTTCCAGCATGATAAGGTCCCAATAAAAAAATGACAGATATCCTTGGTGGCAGCCCAGTTAGGACTGCTCTCATTCTTGAGAGCTTTGCACTTTCACTCAATAAACTCTATTGCTTTGCTCACTCTCCACTGTCTGCAAGATTCATTCCTCCACTACATGAGACAAGGACCAGCATCTCTCTCCCACCCATCTGTAACAGATGACACAGATACAATTTGAATTCAAATGTTATTTTTAAACTAGCGAGTTTTATATGATTGTACCTGATTCACAGCTAAAATTTTATTTATTTTATTTTATCTTATTGGAGAGAGAAAGAAAAAGAGAGAGAAGGAGGGAGAGAAAGGGGAAGTGGCAGAGGGGCAGAGAAAGAAGGAGAGAATCATAAGCATGAAATAATAAATCAACTTCCCAAACTCGGCTTCTAAATCTTGAGGTTTCTTTTTTTAATGTTTTATCCATCTCTGAGATGGGATGAGAGAGATGGGATGAGAGAGAGAGAGACAGCGTGAGCATGGGAGGATCAGAGAGAGAGGGAGACACAGAATCTGAAGCAGGCTCCAGGCTCTGAGCTGGCTGCAGTGCTCAAATCCACAAACCAAGAGATCATGACCTGAGCCGAAGTCAGATGCCCAACCGACTGGGCCACCCAGGTGCCCAGTTAAATCTTGAAGTTTCAAAAGTGGGACTAAATGGGAGCAGAATATGCCACCCCAAAGAATGCCTTGTAGGCATGTTGATTATTTGGAATTAAAGTTACTTAAGAAACAGCCAGTGCAAGAAAGATACTCTGACTTCTTTTGTTCCCCTGAGAGCAAGAAATAAATCTCCCATGTGAAAGGTATCATGTTTGTTGTAGGAGAGTTGAAAGCATTACTACCAGAGATAGAGGATTTAGCGCCGAGAGGGCTATATAATCAAACCTTGTTACTTCATTAATTTACTATCCCAAGCCCAAACTCATTTGTCTTGTCAATTCTTCACAAATTTGTTGTTTCCTTGTCTACAAGGTACAAAGCTGCCTGCTTAGTTTGGTTAAACTTTGAGTCTCACATTGTTACGGGTTCCCATACGTACAGAATTAAATTGATTTTTCTCCTGTTAATCTGTCTTATGTCAATTTAATTATTAGACCAGCCAAAGCATCTAGATGGGGAATAGGGAAATTTTTTTTCTTCCCTACATGTAGAACAAATGCATAGAGTACCATTACAGATCATTTCCATCACAATAAAAATCCCCTTCTGTTTACATTTTTTAAAACCCTCTAATAGCTCCAGCCTTTTTCTCAGACACAGTTTTTTTTTTTAAGCTTATCTATTCATTTTGAGAAAGAGAGAGAGCATGTGTGCATGTGCGGAAAGGGCAGAGAAAGGAGAGAGGGAATCTTGGTACTGTCAGGGTGGAGCCTGATGCAGGGCTCAAACTAACAAAGCATGAGATCATGACCTGAGCTGAAACCAAGAGTCGGATGCCTAACCCACTGAGCCACCCAGGCACCCCTCTTGGACATAGTTTTTCCAATAGCTTAAAACTCACTGAGCTCTAGAGAACCAAGCATGCTTTACAGGAGTAAATAGAAAAACAAAGAAATAAAAATGTTTTATAAGAATAATGGCCAAATTTGCTTGAAAATAAACTCAGATTCCATTTAAAAGATTTTTTCAGCATTGTTCTTATTTATTTGAACAGTGGAGAAGGCAAACTGCTAAATGGGACATTTTCCGTATATATACATTAAGGGAATCACCACAAATCACAATTTCAATTGTCATCAACTTTACAAATTCATGTGTCTGATGGATGTCTAGGGGAGTGACTCATAAACCCAAACTCCTTAATTCTCCTTTGTTTCCCTATTTTTACTGCTTTGACTAAGCTCATCTCTTACCTAACCTATTAACATAATTTCCTAACTGGTTTCCCTCAGGCAATGTCCCCTAACTGAAAACCTCTGCTACGTATTTTCCAAGCTTAATCTTTTTAAAACCAAAATCTCATTATGTTTCTCAATCAAAACTAGTTTGCCACCAGGAAGTTCCCCAAATTCCATAGTACGGTGCACATATGACTCACTGACCCTTCCAGCCAAATCTGTGTACTTCACAAACACACCTCTTTCGCCACACAAAACTCATACCCATTCTCCACGTGGACCATCTGGTTTCTCCTCTATGCCTTTCTCCCTTTCTTCTCTCTTTGCAAACACTAACCCACCCTTCAAAACTCAATTAGGTTTCACCTCCTGTGGAATCTTTTACCACATCTCAAAAAAATTCACTTTTTTTTTCTCTTTGTGTTCTCATGCCCTTCATAGCATATCATGCTGTATAGTACTTACTTAGATCTCTCTTTTTGATAAAGTTTCAACTTCCTAAAGGAAAGACAATGTCTTTCACCTTCGATATCACATGTAAGACCTAGGAAATGCCTGCCTTATGCTGACATTTGGTAGATATTTGTGGTGTGAGTAAGTGAGTGATCAGCTAGAATGCGAATTTAGAAAGTCACAACAAAAAATAAAGTGGCAGAATCCTGGAAGGCTTTCGCTGGCATATTAATTTATTTTCTTCCTTAGGTTGCTTGTTGAATCAGAGAAGTGAAAAGTAGATGATCATGGAATAGAAAAGCAAGGCATAAATGTCAGCTCCACCACAAAAATATATCTGTCAAGAATATAAAAAATAAAATAGTAAAAATATAGTTAAATATTTTAATAGTAAAAAAAATGGCTACTCAGAAATGCTCTCTCCTGCTTAATTCTAGGGCTCTGTTGTATATTGTTTACCATTGAAGTAGTTATAATAATTTTTTAAACCTTTGGCAATAGTTTTTATTTTAGATTAAAGGTAAGAGACAACTTAATATTATCAGCCATATACTAAAATCATCTATTAGAATGGGCTACTTTCAGAAAGACTCCATTTAGGAATGAACCAGTTAATTAACTAATAAGACCCAGTGGTTTTATTTAGTATCTGTCTCCAGGTCTCTCACATCCTGTGCATTCACTTTTTCCCTCTGTGCACGAGATGAAACAAAAGGAAAAGAGCTGGCATCTTTAGACCCTTAATACATACAGTGCCCTCTCTTCTTTTCTAATCTTCCTACAACATGAGCCCATGTGGGGTCACTATATTCTGGTTGAGAAAAGAGTGAAAAGTTTACTTAAGGAAGCTTTGAATGGACTTCAAGATTAGAGAGGTAGTGCCTTCTGTTCATTTAGTCCTGGATCTTCAGATGAATTTACATATCATATAAAAGTTTAATTTTTGAAACTGGTTTGCCAGGAGCTATTGGTTTCAAACTAATTAGAGTCTCAGCTCAGATCTTCCCTTGGCTTTTCTGCTCTCTCTGCCACTCATCCTAACTATATCACTATCTAAAATTCCTATCAAACAAGGGTGCCTGGGTGGTTCAGTCAGTTAAGTGTCTGACTCTCCATCTCAGCTCAGGTCATGATCTCACAGATTGTGAGATCAAGCCCCGCGTTGGGCTCTGCACTGACAGAGTGAATCCTGCCCAAGATTATCCCTCTCTCTCTGCCCCTCTTCTGTTCGTGCCTTCTCTCAATCTCTCTCTCTCTCTCTCAAAATAAATAAATAATTAAATAAACTTAAAAAAATTACTATCAAACATGAAGATTATTAGGGTACATAACTCCGCTTGAATCAAGAAGAATTCTTAACTTTTGAACAGTTGTCTGTAAATATCTGGAAAAGACTTGTCCTTGGAGAGATTAGCTATCTACTATCATTTCTAAATAAAATTATATATACAAGAGAAAAATCATTTTATCAAACTCAACACCCAAGAAAACAAATAACGTAGTGAAGAAATGGGCTAAAGACATGAATAGACACTCCTCCGAAGAAGACATCCAGATGGCCAACAGACACATGAAACAATGCTCAACATCACTCATCATCAGGGAAATACAAATCAAAACTACAAAGAGATACCACCTCACATCAGTCAGAATGGCTAAAATCAACAAGTCAGGCAACAAGAGATGTTGGCGAGGATGAGGAGAGAGAGGATCTCTTTTGCACTGTTGTGAGAATCCAAACTGGTGCAGCCACTCTGGACAACAGTATGGAGGTTCCTCAAAAAATTAAAAATAGAACTACCCTACGACCCAGAAATTGCACTACTAGGAATTTTCCAGGGGATACAGGTGTGCTGTTTCAAAGGGACACATGCACCCCAATGTTTATAGCAGCACTACTGACAATAGCCAAAGTATGGAAAGAGCCCAAATGTCCATCGATGAATGAATGGATAAAGAAGATGTGGTACATACATACAATGGAGTATTATTCAGCAATCAAAAAGAATGAAATCTTACAAATTGCAACTACATGGATGAAACTAGAAGGTATCATCCTAAGTGAAATTTGTCAGAGAAAGACAAATATCATATGACTTCACTTATATGAGGACTTTAAGATACAAAACAGATGAACATAAGGGAAGGGAAACAAATGTAATATAAAAACAGGGAGGGGACAAAAATATAAGACTCATATTTTTCTTATATATATATATAAAATATATATATTATATATATTTTCTTACATATCCAGTAACAAACAGAGGGTTACTGGAGAGGTAGCGGGAGGGGGGATGGGCTAAATAGGTAACGGGCATTAAGAAATCTACTCTTTAAATCATTGTTGTACTATATGCTAACTAACTTGGATGTAAATTTAAAAAATTAATTAATAAAAATAATAAAATTAACAACACAAGAAACAACAGATCTTGGCGAGGATGCAGAAAAATGGGAACCCTCTTACAATGTTGGTAGGAATGCAAATCAGGGCTGTCACTACTATAAAACAGTATGACGTTTCCTCAAAAAGTTAAAAATAGAATTATCTATGATCCAGCATTTGCAATTCAAGGTATCTACCCAAATGGTACGTAAATACTGATTCAAAGGAGCACATGCACCCTGATATTTATAGCAGCATTATCAACAATAGGCAAGTTACAGAAAGAACCAAAATGATCATCCACTTCTGAATGGTTAAAGAAAGAAGTGATATATGTATATCACCTACCTATATCACTACTTAAAACTACTATCACTAAGAATGAAATTTTGCCATTTGCAATGACATGGATGGAGCTAGAGCATATTATGCTAAGTGACGTAAGTGAGGCAGAGAAAGACCAATATCATATGATTTCACTCATATGTGGAATTTGAGAAACAAAACAGATGAACACGGGGGAAGGAAGAAAAAATACAGAGGATGTGAATCATGAGACCCTTAACTATAGAGAATAAAGTGAGGGTTGCTGGAGGGGAGATGGGCAGAAGATGAACTAAATGGATAAAGGAGTGCACTTTTTTTTTCTTTTACAGATAGTTTATTGTCAAGTTGGTTTCCATATAACACCCAGTGCTCATCCCCACAAATGCCCTCCTCCATGCCCATCCCTCCCTCCCCCGCCACACCCATGAGTTCTCAGTTTGTTCTCAGCATTCAAGAGTCTCATGGTTTGCCTCTCTCCCTTTCTCCCACCATTTCCCCCTTTCTTCTCCCCCATGGTCCAAAGGAGGGCACTTTTAATGAGCACTGGGTGTTAACACTTAAGTGATGAATCATTAAATTCTACTGCTTGAACCAGTATTACACCATATTTTAACTAACTAGAAATTAAATAACCAGTTGAGTTAAGATGATGGAGAAGTAGGGGGACCAAGATTTCCCTTGTCCCTCACACACAGCCGTATTGAGGTCAGAACACATGGAACACCCAGGAATACACGCTGTGGAGTGACAGAAAAATCTCTACAAGTGGATGTAGACTGCTTGGCGGGACACAAGTGCTTGTATGCAAATTAAGAGAGATAAAAGGACAGGCAGTGGAGGCATGGAGGGGAGGAGGTCCCTTCTGTGGAGAGTGAGGCAATGGAAGTGTGGTATTGCATTTGGATAAGAGAGAAACCTCTCCCAACCACAGACTGGGGAACAAGAAATTCAGAGAGAGCCTGTTTCTACTTTGCAAACAATCTTAGGAACTCAAGAATGGAATTTCCAGGCACATGCAACTTTCCCCTAAGTTGCCCCTGTGGGCAAGCGCTTTGGTGGGGTAGGGGGAAGGAGAGCTGGCCCTGGGGCAAGCTAGTGATCTCAGGGAGACAACAGTCTCTTTCCTGGAGTACTGTGGGAAGAGGGTTTATTGCCTCCCCCCCGCCAAGGACCAAAGACCCTGAAGGCACCAGCCAGAGGCCCTTTGTCAGCCAGACAGAGTGGCGCTACCTCAGAACCAGCTCCTAGAAGTGTGGGATCCTTCAAAACACATAGTGTTTTAAATCCCAGCTGAGTACCTAGGAGGCACAAGAGACTGTGGAGCCGGACAAGCCAGTAGTCTGCACTGCTCTGTGAGGGCTGCCTGAACAGCATGGTTTGGGACACCCAGTCTGGGGAGGAGAGACTGAGGTGTCACCATTTTTCCCCCAATCACCAGCAGAATAGGGCTTCAGGGAACAGGACAGTAGCCCCCAGTGGAGGCAGGGCCTACTTATACCAAACTCCGCCTCTCTGTGCCTGGTAAATGCTTAACTCCTGGAGTGGGACTGATGCTGACAAAACCAGAGGCGCTCTCCCCTCCAGACTAGCTCAGCATCGGTCCCGGGCACCAACAGACAACTGTCCTGCAGTTTTGTATGTTAGTCTGTTTTTACATTTTTTTTCTCTTTTCTTTCCTTCTCTTCTTTTTCTCCTTCCTTTTCTTTCTACCTCCCTCTTTTTTTCTTTTATCCCCCCTTTGGAATCAGGCACATAGTTTCTGATTTTATTTTTGATCAATTCTCAACATATATATTTCTTTCCTTTTTCTTTCTTTTGTTCGTTTGTACATTCATTCGTTCGTTCTTGCTTGCTTGATTTTTCTTTTTCTGTTCGGGTTGTTTATTTATTTAATCAGGCATTTTTACTCTATTCTTTTTACACCTTTTCTGTATCTCCTTCTTTATTTTCCTCTCTCTCTCTCTCTCTCTCTGACTAAGCCTTATAGTTCCTTTGATTTTCTGCCAGGTCTTTTATTTTTTCCTCCCCTTTCATTTCTCTCTTTGTATGAAATAAGGTACCTCCCCCTCAACTTTCCTCTTTTTCCAGGATTACTTCAATGATCAAATCAGAGCACACCTGGTAGAAGGGCCAAACAATCCACCACTACAAGCAGTGAGAAAGAGCAGCCAAATATGCAATAACATAGTGTATGCAACACACTCCCAAAACACTGCAGAAGTGCCAGCCCTGGACAGTGCATGACTCTTTTTAATATAGTAATGCCCACAGGTACAGGACATATAACAAGCTACTAAAACGAATAAAAGACATAAAAATAGCCAAAATGACAAAATGGGAACATTTTCCTCAAAAAAAATTCTGGAATCCAGGGAAGAAATGACAGCCAGAGAATTGCTCAAAACAGATATAAATGATATACCTGAACAAGAATTTAGAATAATAGTCAGAAGACTAATAGCTGGGCCTGAAAAAAGCATAGAATACAGTAGAGAATCTATTGCTGCAGAGATCAAAGACCTAAGAAATAGATAAGAAATGCTGTAAATGAGATGCAAAATAAACTAGATGCAGTGACAACAAGGATGAAAGAAGCAGAGGACAGAATAGGTGAAATAGAAAATAAAATTATGGAAAACGATAAAGCTGAAAAAAAAAAGAGGGAAAGTAAATTACTAAACCATGAGGGGAGAATTAGAGACCTAAGTGATTCAATGAAATGAAATAATATCCATATCATAGGAGTTCCAGAAGAAGAAGTGAGAAAGAAAGGGGAAGAAGGTTTATTTTAACAAATTATAGCAGATAACTTCCCTAATCTAGGGAACGAAACACACATCCAAGTCCAAGAGGCACAAGAGAACTCTCTTCAAAAACAAAAACAGGTCAACAACATGACATATCATAGTGAAACTGGCAAAATACAGAGATAAAGAGAGAATTCTGAAAGCAGTAAGACAAACGGGACTTAACCTACCAGGGTAGACACCTAAGGGTAGTAGCAGAACTGACCACTGAAACTTGGAAGGCCAGAAGGGAGTGACAGGAAATATTCAATGTTCTGAATAGAAAAAATGTGCAGCCAAGAATCTTTTATCTAGCAAGGCTGTTATTCAGGATAGAAGGAGAGATAAAGGTTTTCTCAGACAAAAAGAAAGTAAAGGAGTCCAGGACATCTGCAGGAGATTCTATGGGGGACTCTGTGAATGGAAAGCAGCAAAGACTACAAAGGGCCAGAGATATCACCACAAGCATGAAACCCTCGGATAAGACAATGAAAGGGGCGCCTGGGTGGCTCAGTTGGTTGGGCGTCTGACTTCAGCTCAGGTCATGATCTCATTGCTCATGGGTTCGAGCCTCACGTCAGGCTGTGTGCTGACAGCTAGCTCAGAGCCTGGAGCCTGCTTCAGATTCTGTGTCTCCCTCTCTCTCTGACCCTCTCCTGCTCACACTGTCTCTGTCTCTCAAAAGTAAATAAAAACATTGAAAATTTTTTAAAAAGACAATGACACTAAATCCATATTTTTCAATAATAACTCCGAATGTAAATGAATTAAATACCCAATCAAAAAACATAGGATATCAGAATGGATTAAAAAAACAAGATCCATCTATATACTGCCTACAAGAGACTCATTTTAGACTTGAGGACACCTGCAGATTTAAATTGAGGGAATAGAGAACCATCCATCATGCTACTGGATGTCAAAAGAAAGCTTGAGTAGGGGCACCTGTGTGGCTTAGTTGGTTACGTATCCAATTTCACCTCAGGTCATGATCTCATGGTTCATGAGTTCGAGCCTCTTGTTGGGCTCTGTACCGACAGCTCAGAGCCTGAAGCCTGCTTTGGATTTTGTCTACCTCTCTCTCTGCACCTCCCCCATTCACGCTCTGCTTCTCTGTCTCACAAATAAATAAACATTTAAAAAAAAATTTTAAAGAAAGTTTGAGTAGTCATACTTATATCAGACAAACTAGATTTTAGAGAAAGACTTTAACAAGAGATGAAGAAGGGCATTATATAATAATTAAGGGGTCTATCCATCAAGAAGAGCTAACAGTTGTAAATGTTTATGCCTCCAATGTGGAAGAACTCAAATATATAAATCTATTAATCACAAACATAAATAAATGTATAGGTAATAATACTGTGATTGTAGGGGATTTTAATACTCCACTAACAGCAAAGAACAGATCATGTAGTCAAAAAATCAATAAGGAAACAACGGCTCTGAATGACACAGTGGAACAGATGGACTTAATAGATATATTCAGAACTTTTCATCTAAAACAGCAGAATACGCATTCTGTTCAAATGCACATGGAACATTCCCCCAGACAGATCACATATGGGGTCCCAAAACAGCCCTCAACAAATACAAATGGATTGAGATCATACTATGTATATTTTCAGATTGCAAAGCTATGAAACTTGAAATCAACCACAAGAAAACGTGGAAATCCCCCAAATACATGGAAGGTAAAGAACATCCTACTAAGAAATGAATGGGTCAACCATAAAACTGAAGAAGAAATTTAATAATATATGGAAACAAATGAAAATGAAAACATGACAGTCCAAATCCTTTGGGATATAGTAAAGGCAGTCCTAAGGGGAAAATACATTACAATGCAATTCAAGTCTATCTCAAGAAGGAAGAAAGGCCTCAAATATATAACCTAACCTCATACTTAAAGAAACCAGAAAGGCATCAGTTAAGAAAGCCCAAATCCAACAGAAGAAGAGCAGTAATAAAGATTAGAACAGAAATAAACAATATAGAATTTTTTAAAAAACACAAACAGAACAGATCAATGAATCTAAGAGTTGTTTTTTTAAAAGAACAAATAAAATTGATAAACCCCAGTCCAGACTTATCAAAAAAGAAAAGAGAAAGGATCCAAATAGATAAGATCATGAATGAAAGAGGCAAGGTCACCACTAAAAAGACAGAAATACAAACAATTGTAAGAGAATATTATGAAAAATCATATGCCAACAAACTGGGCAATATAGAAGAGATGGATAAATTCCTGGAAACATATAAACTACCAAAATTAAAACAGGAAGAAATAGAAAATGTGAACAGACCTTTAACAAATAAAGAAATTGAATCAGTGATCAACAATCTCCCAACAAACAACAGTCCAGGGCCAGATAGCCTCCCAGAGGAATTCTACCAAACATTTAATGAAGAATTAATACCAACTCTTCCCAAACCATTCGAAAAAATAGAAATGGAAGTAAAACTTCCAAACTCATTCTATGAGGCCAGCATTACCTTGATTCCCAAATCAGACAAAGACCCTCTTAGAAAGGAGAATTACAGGCCAATATCTCTGATGAACACAGATGCAAAAATTCTCAACAAGACACTAGCAAATTGAATTCAACAGTATATTAAAAGAATTATTCACCATGATCAAGTTGGATTCATTACTGGGCTGCAGAGCTGGTTCAATATTCTCAAATCAATCAACATGATACATCACATTAATAAAAGAAAGAATAAGAATCATGATCCTTTCAATAGATACAGAAAGAGCATTTGACAAAATACAGCATCTTTTCTTAATAAAAGCCCTCAAGAAAGTCAGGATAAAAGGAACATGTCTTAACATCATAAAAGCCTTATATGAAAGGCCCACAGCTGCCGGAGTCCAGCTCCAGCCGGTCCAGGGGTCCCTGAAGGATGGACGGTGTCGGCAAGAGAGTGAGAGAGCCCCGAGATTCTTTCTGGTCACCAGGCAGGCATCTCTGCACTGACTGAGACTTAGCTTTATTTTATAATTAAGTGTTTGGGGGACAGCACAGAAGTGGCATTTGCCTTAGACAATGATTTTTTTATGACAAATTTCTTTGATATGTAAAAATTTCCCAGAACATAGATTTGTAGAAGACTCATGCATAACCTTTATCAATAGTGATTGATGTAGATGATTTAGATGCTTATCATATGGGGAAGGAAGGTATCTTTAGCATTCAAATATAAGCAAGACAATGTTTTTAGCATAGCAAAGGCAAAAGTTAGTTCTTTGTGAACAAAGGTCAATAGCCTGTTTGCTTAAGGGGAAGTATTAAGAAAAATGGGTTTTTTAGGAAGCGCAATGTTTGCTCCCATAATCACCAAAGAAGTTCCTACAATAAGTTCCTTCACAAGGTGCAATCAGCATTTCAAGGCCAGAATGAGTCCCTCCAAATACCAATCAACAAGGTGTTCAAGCAGAAACAATTGAGTCGGGGTGAATATCGGTCATCTGCCAGGCAAACTTGCCTTAACTTCACAAGGAGTTATCTCAACTAGTGAGTTCAGAATGGTTCCCAACACACAGCAATATCATCCTCAGTGGCGAAAAACTTAAAGCTTTCCCCCTAACAACAGGAACACGACAGGGATGTCCACTCTCACCACTGTTGTTTAACATAGTGTTAGAAATCCTAACCTCAGCAATCAGACAACAAATGAAATAAAAGGCATCCAAACTGGCAAAGAAGTCAATCTTTCCCTTTCTGCAAATGACATGATACTCTGCATGGAAAACCAAAAGCACTCCATCCAAAACTGCTAGAACTGATACATGCATTCAACAAAATTGCAGGATATAAAACAAACTGGTACAGCCCCTCTGGAAGAGTGTGGGGGTTCCTCAAAAAATCAAAAATAAAATTATCCTATGACCAAGCAATAGCACTTCTATGAATTTATCCAAAAGATACAGGAGTGCTGATTCATAGGGGCACATGTACCCCAATGTTTATAGTAGCACTATCAACAATAGCCGAATTATGGAAAGAGAATGGATAAAGAAGATGTGGAATGTATATATATACATACGCTACTTGGCAATAAAAAAGAATGAAATCTTGTCATTTGCAACAATGTAGATGGAAGTGGAGGGTGTTATGCTAAGTGAAATAAGTCATTCAGAGGAAGAGATATCTTATGATATTACTCATTTGTGGAATTTGAGAAACTTAACAGAAGACCATAGAGGAAGGGAAGGAAAAATAAGATATAAACAGAGAAGAGCAAACCATAAGAGACTCTTAATGTTTTCTATTTATTTCTGAGAGAGAGAGAGAGAGAGAGAGAGAGAGAGCATGAACAGGGAGGGTCAGAGAGAGAGGGAGACACAGAATCTGAAACAGGCTCCAGGCTCTGAGCTAGCTGTCAGCATAGAGCCCGACATGAGGTTTGATCCCACAAACCGTGACATCATGACCTGAGCCGAAGTTGGACGCTTAACTGACTGAGCCACCCAGGTGCCCCAAGAGACTCTTAAACACAGACAACAAACTGAGGGTTGATGTGGGTGGGGGGGTTAGCAGTGTGGAGAAATGGGTGATAGGCATTGAAGAAGGCACTCGTTGGGATGAGCACTGGGTGTTGTATATAAGTGATGAATCACAGGAGTCTACTCCTGAAGCCAAGAACACATTGTATGTTAGCTAATTTGACAATAAATTAAAAAAAAAAAAAAACTTGAAGCAAACAAACTAAAAGAATAAAGCTGGAGGCGTCCACTTCTGATTTCAAACTCTATTACAAATCTATAGTATTCAAAACATTGGTCTGGAATAAAAACAGACCAATGGAGCATAATAGAAAGCCCAGAAATAAACACATACATATACATTAACTAATCTATGACAAGAGTGCCAAGAATACACAATGAAGAAAAGACAGTCTCTTCAGTAAATGGTGTTGGGAAAACTGGATATTCACATGCCAGTGAATAAACTGGGCCCTTATCTCACACCATATACAAAGATCAACTCAAAGTGGATTAAAAACTTAAGGGGCGCCTGGGTGGCTCAGTCGGTTAAGCGTCCGACTTAGGCTCAGGTCATGATCTCACAGTTCATGGGTTCGAGGCCCACATCAGGCTCTGTGCTGACAGCTAGCTCAGAGCCTGGAGCCTGTCTTGGATTCTGTAACTCCCTCTCTCTCTGACTCTCCCCTGCTCACACTGTGTGTGTGTCTATCTCTCTCAGAAATAAATAAAACATTTAAAAATGTTTAAAAACCTTAAAATAAGAACGGAAACCATAAAACTGCTAGGACAGAAAAATACATGTCAAGCTTCTTGGCAATGATTTTCTTCGGTATAACACCAAAAGCATAGGCAACAAAAGTAAAAATAAACAAGTGAGATTACATCAAACTAAAAAACTTGTTTACAGCAATGTAAACAATCAACAAAATGAAAAAGCAACCTATGGAATAAGAAAGAATATTTATAAACCATGTATATAAGATGTTAATATTCAAAATATATAAGCAATTTTTACAATTCAATAGCAAAAGTATAACTTGATTAAAACATGGCCAAAGGACCTGAATAGACATTTTTTTCAAAGAAAACATACAAATGACCAACAGATACATGAAAAGGTGCTCACCATCATTAATCATCAGGGAAATGCAAATCATGAGATATCACCTCATAACTGTTAGGATGGTTATTATCAGAAAGACAAGCAATAAGTGTGCGAAGGCTGTGAAGAAAAGGGAGCTCTTCTACACTGTTGGTAGAAATGTAAATTGGCATAGCCATTATGGATAACAGTATGGAACTTACTAAAAAAATAAGAATAGAATCATCATATGATCCACTAGTGGGTATATATCCAAAGAAAATGCAATCAGAATCTCAGATATATCTGTGCTGCCATTTTCATTGCAGCATTATTCATAAGAGCCAAAATATGTAAATGACCTGTATCCATCAATAGATGAATGGATAAAGAAAATGTAGTATACTTATATAAATGTACATTATATTTAAATGTATACACATACATATACATATATACACAGGAAAGTTATTAATCCATTAAAATAAAGAAATCCTGCCATTTGTGACAACATGAATAAACCTTTAGGATATTATGCAAAGTGAAGTAAGCCAGACAGAGAAGGATACATACTATGTGGCCTAACTTATATGTGGAATTTAAGTCACTGAGCTCATAGAACCAGGGAGTAGAACAGTGGCTGCCAGGGGCTAAGGGATGGGGGAAAAGAGGGATATGTGGCCAAATGGTACAAACTTTTAGTTATAAGATGAACAAATTCTTGGAATCTAATGTACAGCAAGGTGAATATACTTAATAATACTTTATTCTGTACTTGAAATTGGCTGAGAAAGTAGATCTTAAATGTTCTCACTACACATCCCCAAATGGTGCCCATGTGAGGTGATGTATGTGTTAATTAGCTTGATGTGCTAATCATTTCACGACGTATACATATATCTATCACATGTGCATCTTAAGTATAGATACAGTTTTAATTTATCAATTATACCTCCACAAAGCTGGGGTAAAAAAAGTTCTTTATGTTGTTATTAATTTTCAGCAGGCAAAGTTTCTAGCTGGTGATCCCCGGTTTCAATTTCATTGCTTTCTCAATTTTATTCTATCATGTTATATGAGATAACTTATGAAAACTTCAGTTTTCTTAGAATTAAAAAATCCAACTTCTCATTTCTGTCTTTTCTCTGATCTTTCTAGGATTGCCAGAAAGTTTATATTATTTCATATATTAATGAGGTAAGTATTCCAAGTCTGACCTCATACTTAAACATAAAAGGACTGAAACACAGAGACTATAGCATGTGGTAAATTAATCATCTTTTACTTATGACTTTGATAATCTCTATTTATAATAAACAGGAGGAATGTGTGAGAAAGTCATCTTTTCCAAAAATAGTAATAATCTCAGTCTTAATGCTTGACAGTGGATGAAGTACCTCCAGAGCATTACTGTGGAACTTACCAACCAACCCCTCTTTCATTCTGAAAACTCCCTCTTCCCCATCCATATGTTAGTAGGAGTAGCTTAATTAATGCTTAACCCTTGCATTAACTGGGTATTGGGTGTTGGTCTGGATCTTAGCATCTTACCCAAGCTAAGTCAGTGAGATTTTGCAATTTTGTGACTGGGACTTAGAATGTGCTCATACTGTGCACTCCAAGTATCAATTTCCTTCCCAATTTATTGTTACCTGTCTCAAGTCTATATGTAAATTGATCCTCATGTCTCTTCTTGTATTGTCCAAATAGCCATTACGTCATAGTCTTCACTAGGGTCCACCACAATATTTCTAGCTTCTCCATAAGAAAACCTTACACTGCTGCTGGTCATTCTCTATCTGCTGGGACGTAGTCACCTCAGTAACAGACTGCTGTCTGTGCCAATGAAAGTTGGTACTGGGACCACCAAAAGGGTTCTGTTTCAGGGTACATTTCCTGTACTGTCTATTCTTCAATTCCGCTGAGTATCATTACATGAAGTTAAACAACTGTATCAGTGTTTACAGAAAGACTGAGGTAACTAAAGGAAATTACAACACAAAAGGGAGAAAATGAAACAAAGTAATTAGTATAACAACTACCGCAGTGTTTTGTAACTTCATGTGGAGAAGATGTCCAGACCATGAACCATACAAAGGCAATCATCCAAAAGTATGAATAACGTGATAATGCTACAGTTGACTTATTTTTGGTTAATCACTCATTGTATTAATTTAAGTGTATTTAAATGTGCCTTGCTAAATTGAACACTGTCAGTACAAATGTGCCTCTGAGTCACACACAAGGAAGGGATGTAGACAATGGCAAAGTAAGGTGATAAGTACTTCCTCAGATTGCAGAAACCTGCTTTGCACAACTCCATATACCTAATGAAATGTGGAATGAAATGAAATGAAATCTCTGTGGGACCAAGATATATATGGGGATCTTCCCTGTACCCTGTACTCATCATGGTACCACATTGTCTTGTTTCTTCTCTAGACAAATATTCTTGAAACTAAATAGCTTTCTATAATGATTTATTTGTTGACTAGCACCTGTTGTGTACACTATCTTTTTAAAAAGGCAACCAAGAAGTTAAATATATAGACTAGCTTCTCATGAATGGATGTCCCTGATCCATAGAACTTGTCTTATTATTCTTCCTATTTCCAACAAGTACACACACACACACACACACACACACACACACACACATACACACACACCTCCAAAGTATAAATATCATTTGTTATAAAACAGGATAATCTCAACTTATAAGGCAGAAGACAAATATTTTTCTTACCATATTTAAGCCAAGAAGTCTCACAATTAAATATTTAAAATTCTTATTCTGCAGACGAGTATTAATTACTTTCTTTTATCTCCAATTTACATAAGATAAATTTTTCACCAAGAGATACCCTATTCAAATTGTCTCCTCCTCCCTCTGCCTCTCCTTCCTCCTCCTTTTTCTTAGAAAGAATCGGGACACTCTTTCTTCCAATTGCAAAGTTACATTTAGGTGTTGGTGAGAGGTCATGTTTTCTACCACATGGAGAAGGCCAGTGTACACACGTAGGGAAAGAGTCAATGGGAAAAAGAAAAGAGCCCGGAGGGCATTGCAGAGACTCACTGTTACAAAGGCCCATGTGAATCCTGTTCTTCTTACAAATGAACTTTTCTCTTCCTTTCATTTCACCAGATATCACCGTATGTCTCCAATCAATTTCCTAACTAAGGCTAATTCAAATTTGCTTTCTGTAACTTAAAAGCAAAAGAAATCTCACTTGTAAACCAAACTAACAAAAAAAAATGCTTCCTTGTCTCAGACCACCTGATCCTGTTTGAGAAAAGGCAGACATTTATCATTTGCATAAATGTTGTACAGTGTTAGCTCAAAATATTAGTATGCATGCTTTCTGTGCATTTCACTCCCCCTTTTCACTCTTATTCAAGAGCTAGCTTTCCTCCTCCAGTCTACAGCAAGGCAGAAGCAAAGTTAAATCTGAGAGGAATATTCTCAGATCTAGGCTTACAGAGCCAATTTTCTTGTGTAATAGACTAGAGGATTTGGTGGGGAATAGAATGGGAGTAGGTCAAAAGGCAAAGAGTACATCCAAGATAAAGATAGATGTGAGAGATCTTTAAAGAGAAAGGAAGAAGGAATATTTTTATCTCACATCCCAGGAAACACAGTAGAAGGGACGACAATGACCAAATGTACTCAAGAGTCAGCACCATTCCATGTCATCCACTTAAGGACAAGCAACAGTTCAACAGTTCTGGAAACTTCCTTGCCCCTTAACAGGAAGATAAACATTTGGACATCCTGTGTGGGGATGGAAGCATGAAGGGAGTATTTGCTCCTGACCAATGGAGAACATAAAAGAACGATTTGGGGGATATCTCTATGTGAACCATCATTAAACATACAGCACCTGGTATAGAAGAAAGCCAGTGCTGAATCTAAAAGGAAAAATCCAAGATTTCATCCACTTCTCTTTGAAACTAAAACCTTACCAAAACCAAGAGAGATCTTAGGGTTTACCCATGAAAAGTTACAACTTGCCAGAAAAAGAAGAGATAAAACCAAATAATAGTTGGTTTCAAAACACAAAGCTAACACAAAGTAACACAAAGTAACCATTGGCGTCCAACTTTGGCTCAGGTCATGATCTCACAGTTTGTGGGTTTGTGCCTCACATCAGGCTTCATTCTGTAATAATTAACTATAATGTCAGTTTTTCAGGAGTTAACAGTCATTTGCTACTTCCTTCCCTCATCCTGCCTTTCTTGGGATTTCCCAAGGGGTTCCTTCTTGTTCTTTTGTAATGTTGATGACAGTCAGCACAAATCTAGGGCTTTGTGAAAGCATTCCAGGTCTGTCTTCACATTCACACCCTAAAAACAGCAGAACTACATGGAATCCTCCAATTTCAAAAATACAAACTTGCACTTAAATATGATCTATGTAATATGTATGTAAACAAAACATGTGATAGCCAGCACTTCTGAAAAGCTTGTGTTTCAACATCTTTGCTCATTAATGGCGAATTTCTTGGAGCTCCACTGTTTATGCTGGATGACCCCTCCTGCTTTTCCAAAGAAGACAGCTGAACTCCTTTGTTTACCTCTCTTTTCTTGTCATTTATTTTTCTCTACCACCTTCCCTCCTAACTTGGATCTCTGGAGTGCATTATTTCATATCAGCAACCTAATTACCATGTTTCTTATCTGTTCCCAGGTATTGGGGTGATAGCAAGAAAAGTGAGGAGAATGGGTTAGTTGGCCTGACTTTTTTAATGGGAAAGTATGAGGAAAGATGAAAACCCATGGCATTATTCCATGTTCAAATTCTGATTAATCTATCTAATTCAAATGTCTGTGGTTTTCATAGCTCTCTGTCCCTCTCTACCACTCACCTGTTGTCATGATTTAAAGCCGGGAGGAGGGTAGTCCTGCTAACAACAAAATACTGGTTTCCTCCTTTGATTCTTTGCTTATAAGAAGAGAAATGTCATCCAACTCTTTTCTTCTTTGAAATGTTTATTATTCATCCAATCTTTCTCTTTCCCTCATCTATTCCCCATCTTCCTAAAACTCACCAAAGTTTCTCTATTTTTCCATTTCTCAACATCTTTCTCCAAAAATTATTCTTCCTTCCTTCTCCTTCCTTATTTCTTACAGGGGTAAGTAGCTTGGTTAACAGGCATTGAAAAGGTTTAAGCAAAGGAGGTACTATAATCAAATTGTCATTTTAGTAAAATTATTCTGAATATAATCATCTGCAATGTAGCCACAAATAAAACACTAGATAAACATTCCTCTCTAGGCTCATCCTGGTTGCAATTAAACTCTGAAGTCTTTTTAAAAATTTTTTTCAATGTTTTATTTATTTCTGAGAAAGAAAGAGAGAGGCAGCGTGAGCAAGGGAGGGTCAGAGAGAGAGGGAGATACAGAATCCAAAGCAGGCACCAGGCTCTGAGCTAGCTGTCAGCACAGAGCCCATCGAGAAGCTCAAACCCACGAACCGTGAGTTCATGACCTGAGCCAAAGTTGGATGCTTAACCCACTGAGCCACCCAGGCGCCCCTAAACTCTGAAGTCTTGAGCTTCATGTTCACCAGGATAACATTAACTCTTACCCTGAGAGTCAGAAATGTTCACAGATCTTCAATCTGTTTTTCTTGATTACTGGCAATTAAGTTCTTGAACTCTTGTATTCTCCTTACTTTCCTCTTTAAAATATTTATTTTCTATGATCCAAACTCCCACTGTTGATCTCACTCTTCACTCCTGTCTTGGGAATTCCAATCCCAAGAATAATAAGCCCAAAATATCTTCATATCTTCATTCATATTTTTTACAATGCTTATCATTTACTAAAATTTGACTGTCCCCAGGGCGAACGGACTCCTTGAATTTACTAAATCATTTTCCTGTGTTTCAAGTACCAGACTGCAAGATGACATTAGGATCCTCCTTGCTCTCCTCTATCACTTCTGGGTAATTACTCCTTTCCCTTTAAGCCTTACCTTCTACTACTTCACTTCACAAAATCATCCCCACTTCCCTTTACTCATTGATGTCTTCATCCTTTTCCTCATTCCTAAATCCTGTCATTGCCCTGAGGGACACATAGCTGATCCATCCCAAATCTTAGCTTCTTAGGTTTAATCACCACCTTATTCCTAAGTACTCTCCTCAGCTCTATTTCAGGCACTCACTTCAATGGCCACATCTTGAGCCTCATTTTCATATACAGCTACTTCACCTCTCAAATAATATATAAAACTCCTTTAAAACTACATCTTCCTTTCCTACTAGCTTGCTTTGTCTATTATACTCAATCCAGCAGATCTTGCCAATCATCAAGATCATCAATCCATGGATTCCACTAATTTTGCATATCAACCATTCATCTCTTCTCTCACCATTCTCTTTATTATTTTTTTATGTTTCAAATTTTTATTTAAATTCTAGTTAACATGGAGTGTAATATTGGTTTCAGGAGTAGAATTTAGTGATTAATAGCTTACATATAACACTGAGTGCTCATCACAAATGCTCTGTTTAATATCCATCACCCGTTTAGCCAATTCCCTGCCCACCTCTCCTCCAGCAACCCTCAGTCTGTTCTCTATAGTTAAGAGTCTCTTATGGCTTGCCTCTCTCTTTTCTTTCTCTTTCCTTTATATTCATCTGTTTTGCTTCTTCATTCCACATATGAGTGAAGTCATTTGGTATTTGTCTTTCTTGGATGACTTATTTTGCTTAGCATAATACACTCTAGCTTCATCCACAGCATTGCAAATGACAAGATTTCATTCTTTTTTATGGCTGAGTAATATTTCCATCATATATATGCCATGCCTTCTTTAGCCATTCAACAGTGGATGGACATTTGGACTCTTTCAATAATTTGGCTATTGTTGATAATGCTACTATAAACATCAGGTGCAGTCCCCCTTCAAATAAGTATTTTTGTATCCTTTGGTTAAATACCTAGTAGTCCAGTTGCTGGGTCCTAGGGTAGTTCTAGGAATCTCTAGAACTTTCTGAGAAATCTCTATACCACTCTCTTTAAGTATAGAGAATTCTGTTGATGAGGCATAAAGAAAAATATGTGAAAATTTTAAATGTGGTTTACTTCGCTGCAAGATTACAAGTGATTTGACAGCAACTCCTTCATTTCTTCCCCACCAAATGTTCAGAAAAAATGGATCTGAACTATTTGCTACTTTCTGTCTTGCACAATACAGGCATTGTACATCTCAAATTGTGCTCTGGTTGGCACAACTTGACTTTGCAAGGCTTCGATGTCTATAATTATCTCTTTTCACTTTTGGTCATCGCTATTAGCCTCTTCACTAGATCAATCCCTATTACAAATGATCGTCCATCTTTCAACTGTAAACTTCTCATTAACATTCAATGCTCCTGACTTCCTCTATCTTAAGACAGTTTCGTCTTTTGACTTGGGTGACTATGTAACCTCTTAGTTTCCCTTCTATCTTCTGTGCTTAGACATTGTCCAACTCAAAGCTCTAGGTATTAGAAAGCCTTATATCTCAATCCTGGGCCCTCTCCTTTTTTTTTTTTTTAATTATTATAATTATTTAATGTTTACTTTTTAGAGAGACAGAATGTGAGCAGGAGAGGAACAAAGAGAGAGGAAGACACAGAACCCAAAGCGGCTCTGGGCTCCAAGCTCTCAGCATGGAGCCTGACATAGGGCTCAAACTCACAAACCATAAGGTCATGACCTGAATCGAAGTTGGATGCTCAACTGACTGAGCCACCCAGGCACCCCTCTTCTCTTATTAATGTAGATTCTCTCCTTAGTAATCTCATCCAGTCTCATGGATGGTAGATATTGTGTATACTGAAAACTCCCATAATCATATCTCTAACCTGTGACATTTCCATTTGGGAAGAAGCATCTCAAACTTAAAATTGTGTTTGGCTTCCCCCTTGTATAGTAAAAAGTTAATTCAGCAGGCTTGAACTGCCTAACCTCTGCCACATTCCTAAAGTCTTCAAGCCTGGCTATTTATTTGCTTCTGGGAGATAACCTCTGAGACTTTAAAATGTTCTGCCTAATAAAGTGCCTTTGTATTCCCGGAGCACTAAATCATGCTCTATCAGTTTAAAACTTAGGGACTTGGGGGTTAGACATTGACTACCTAAGGTTAGCCATATGACTATTCCATTCCTATGTGAATAATCCCCCCTAAAAGCCCTGGACTAAGATTCACATGAGCTCTCCTGGTTAGCAATACTTCATACATTGCTGCTGGGAAAATTAAAAACCTCCCATGTGACTACACTGGGAAAGGACTAGAGGAAGCTTGTGCTGGTTTCTTCTGAATTTCACCCTATGTGATTTTCTCCTTCGCTGATTTTAATCTATATACTTTCACTGTAATGACCCATAACTATGAATATAATAGCTTTTCTGAGTTTTGTGAGTCCTCATAGTGAATCATGGAACTTGAGGGTGGTCTTGGGAACCCTTCAACACTCCCCTGAAACTTGTTTCTTTTCTACTTTTTCCATATTAGCAACTGCCATCACATACACACACTTACTCAAGCCAAGAATCTAGCAATCACCTTTGACTTGTACTTTTTTCTTATCCCACTCATCCAATCCATCACCAACTTCTCATTGTTCCACCCCAAAAATATATCTTAAATCTATAAGTTTCTCTCCATCTCATTAATTACCATGCCAGTCCGAGTCAAGGCCATCATTCACTTGGATTATTGCAATAGCCTTCTAACTGGTCTATTTAGTTCCATACTTAAAATCCTATAATCTGATCCCTGTAAAGTACAAAGAGTAATCATCCACATTTGTATCCCTACAGTAATTCATCCTTGCACTGAGAATAAAATCCAAACTGCTTTACTTTGCCTACAAGATCCTCTATGGTCTCTCCTATCTATATCATCTTCTACCACTCCTCTCATGAACACTGTTCAATCCCTCAGTCCTTCTTTCTACTCATCCAACATTCCAAACTCATTCCTGCCTCAGATCAGGTATATCTATTTATTGTCTGCCTGAAAGAGTCTTCCCCAACATTATAATTTGGCTTACTATTCAAACATAAGCTCATGTCATCTCCCAAGAGACCATTTGTAACACCCATTGCTTCCAGCACCTACCCTCTCAGTTACATATCCCGGTTGCAGTTCTTTAACTACCCTTATCATGAAATAAAAGCCTCCTTTATGTTTTGTTTAGTGATTTATTATATGTGTCTCCAACTATAAAATATGCAACATAAAAGCAGAAGTCTTATAGTCTTATTCTCTGACAAACCTTAAAACTGTCAAGTATGTATTTGTTGAATGGTAGTTAGAAGAGTTAGAACCACGGAAGTTAGAGAAGTTAGGGGCAGAAGTTGGCAATATCTTCTCAAGCCTTAGAAGAGACAAATTTAATTATAAAACATAATATATCTCCCACTGCAAGACCATAATTATATAAGATAAATGTGTCATAAATTATATGAGATAAACTTTTGTCTGATTCCAGCAGCTGTATTTGTATAAATCTATTTCCACTAAGTCCATGCTTTTTGTGTCTTCGCAGATAAATCTTTTTGTCTTCATAGATAAACCAAGTAATGACCTTTGCCAATGACATTTAAATTTTGCATTATAAATTAATTTATATTGTGATTGTTATTTGCGTTATGTTCATGGCATATAGCCCATGATGTTGCCAAATAATATTTGAATTCCTACTTTATCTTTGACACTGTTCATGTTCTACTTGTCCAATTTCCTCAGTTCCTTTTCTGGCCTCCTGCTTACCTCTACATACTCTTCCATTTCCTAAATGAGAAAGTAACAGTTCAGTCCTAGGTCTTCTGTTTTTCTCATTCTGCACTCCCTTTCACACACCAGTTGCCATTTCTAGCTCAGAGACCTCAGTTAGGCTTCAGTGAAATCCAAACCTGAATCTAACTCACTTTAGGGCTCAATAAATGGATTGTTGAATGAGTTTCAACTTTTATTCTGGTTCCTTTAGGCCTCATATCTGGCCAGTAAGCATCACCCTTAGACATTTTGCCATTTTGGCAAGCTCTATGTATGTCAAAGTAGTTTTCATCCTTCCTCAAAATTGAGCTCTTTCTTTATATTTTATTATTTTTCTTAATGGTATCATTGACATTTTTTTCAGTTTCCAAGGCTTCAAAGGTTGCAGCAAGTCTTAACTTCTTTCCTTCTGCATCACTCATACTCCCAGGAGGAAACAGAGTTTACCTCTAAATCATTCAAATTAAGAGTCTTTAATGAAAGAACTAGTTTTAGAGGTATGAACAGATTGAAACAAAGAATAGCGATAGGCCCAGTGACTAGCAACAGCAAAAAGCTGCTAGCAGATGTAGGGGTCAAGGCCCAGGGAAGAGAAGCTCAATGAGGCTTGGAATTGTGTAGAAGGGAGCCACTTAAGAGCAACTACATTCTCATCTCTGTCTCCTGCCACCCTCCAGTCTACTGTTCTTCCTCCCATTGGATGAGCCCAACTGGAAGTAACATGACAAGGGAGTCTGAATGAGGCTCAAGGGTTAGTCTTCTTTGGCACAGAGCAAGGCAGAGAAGGGACAATGATGGAGGGGTGGAGGAGGAAAATCAGAACCTTTCAGGTCCCTGCTCCACCTGCACACACTTAATATGAATGTCACAGCAGTTGCTGAGTGTCATTGATTTTCCTTTTAAAATATCTGCTTTAAATCAATTCTAGGATACCTGGGTGGCTCAGTCTGTTACATGTCTGACACTTGGTTTCAGCTCAGGTCATGATCTCACAGTTTTGTGAGTTGGAGCCCTGTATTGGACTCAGTGCTGACAGTGCAGAGCCTGCTTGAGATTCTCTGTCTCTGTCTGTCTCTCTCTCTGCCCCTCCCCTATTCCCCATTCATGCTGTCTCTCTCTCTCTCTCTCTCTCAAAATAAATAAATAAATAAATAGATTCCTTTGTAATTCTATTGCCAATACTCTTGTATAACCCCAGGTCATTATACTACTAAATTAATGCTATAATTCCTCCCTTGAAAAATCCAAACTACTTATCGCTACCAGATTAATTCCCTTAAAAAATCTCTTTATCGATGTCACTCCTCTCAAACACTTTTACTGGTTTCTTCTGCCTCACTCTTCCTGGAATTCACAATCTCACATCAAAATAGTATTCTAGGGGCACATGAGTGGCTCAGTCAGTTGAGCGTCCAACCTTGGCTCAGGTCATGATCTTACAGTTTGTGGGTCTGAGCTTCACATCAGGCTCCCTGCTGTTAGCATGTCAGCACAGAGCCCACTTCAGATCTTCTGTCCCCCTCTCTCTGCTCCCCCCCTGTTTATACTCTCCCCAAAATAAATATTAAAAAAATACTCTCCTAGTCTTAATTCCCACTAATAATCTACATCAACAACAACAACACATACTAATTAATCACTAAGTCCCAAGCACTATTCTAGGTATTAGAAGTCTGCAATCCACAAAATTTTAAAACATCCTACTTTCATAGAGCTTTTGCTTAGTTGGAAGAAAGAAACAATAACCAAACACACAAAAATAAGTAAATTATATAGTATATTAAATGGTAAAAAGTGCTATAGAAAAAGGATAAAGAGTGTCAAGAGAGTCTGTAATTATAAAAAGAGTGATGAAGGCAGACCTCATCAAGTAGATAACATCTAAAAGTAAAGGCTTGTTGTAAGTCGTTGGTCTAAGTCATGTGAGTATCTAGAAGGAAGCTATTTGTAACATTAGAAACAGCAAATGCAAAGGCTCTGAAGGTGCCTGTGGGTGGTGGCCGGGCTGGTCTGGAGGAGAGGTCAGCTGCATTGAGTCACTATCTTGCTCCAGTAAATAAACAATTGTTACATGAAATAAGTCAGTCAGAGAAAGATAGATATCATGTGATTTCACTCATATGTGGAATTTGAGAAACACAATAGATGAACATAGGAGAAGGGAAGGAAAAATAAGATTAAAACAGAGGGAGGAAAACCATAAGAGACTCCTAAATACAGAGAACAAACTGAGGGTTGCTGAAGAGGGAGTGGGTGGAGAGATAGGTTAAATGGGTGATAGGCATTAAGGAGGGCACTTTTTGGAATGACATTGGGTGTGATATGTAAGAGATGAATCATTGGGTTATACTCCTGAAGCCATGAGAACACTGTGTGTTACCTAACTTGAATTTTAATAAAGTTTTAAAAAGATAAAAAGCTTCTTCACAATGAAGGAAACAATAACAAAACTAAAAGGGAATGAATGGAATGGAAGAAGATATTTGCAAATGGCATATCAGTTCAAGGGCTATCTCCAAAATCTATTAAAAAAACTTATCAAACTCAACACTCAAAATATAAATAATCCAGTTAAGAAATGGGCAGAAGACATGAAAAGATATTTTTCCAAAGAAGACATCCAAATGCCCAACAGATACATGAAAAAATGCTCAACATCTCTCATCATCAGGGAAATACAAATCAAAACTATGATGAGATACCACCTCACGCTTGGCAGAATGGCTAAAATTGGCAACTCTGAAAACAACATATGTTGGTAAGGATGCAAAGAAAGGGGAACTCTCTTCCAGTGTTGGTGGGAATGCAAATTGGTTCAACCACTCTGGAAAATAGTATGGAGGTTCTTCAGATATTTAAAGTTAATGCTACCCTACGACCCAACAATTGCACTACTAGGTATTTATTCAAAGAATGCAAAATACTGATGTGAAGGGGCATATGCACCCCAATGTTTATAGCAGTACTATAAACAATTTCCAAATTATGGAAAGAGCCCAAATATCATATATACATACACATACACACTTACATATATAGACGATATATAGATATAGATACACACACATATATATGTACAGTAGAATATTACTCAGCCATTAAAAAGAATGGAATCTTGTCATTTGCAATAACATGGATGGAACTAGAGTGTGTTATGCTAAGCAAAATAAGTTAGTGTAAGAGAAGACAAATACCATATGATTTCACTCATATGTGGAATTGAAGAAACAAAACAGATGAACATAGAAGAAAGAAAAAAAAGAAAGGGGCAAACCATAAGGGACTTCTAACTATATGGAACAAATTGAGGGTTGCTAGAGAATAGGTAGGTGGGTGGGGTAAATGAATAATGGGCATTAAGAAGGACACTTATTGGGATGAGCACTGGGTGTTATAACAAACTTGAATTAAATGAAATCTTGGAAGAAAAAAACAAGCATATGTAGCTTCCCAAGAACCAGACAGGAGCATTTTCTTCACCTCAGATCTTTAGCATGATCTTGCTAAAAACATACCATAGAGTTGGTTGGTTTACAATTGAGGAAATTAAGGCAGATAGAAGTCAAAAGCTTGTCAAATATAACCCAGTGAGGAGGAGGCAGGGCAGTCACACTTGCTCTGCCACTATGCTCCCTATTTGGTGTTTATATGCCTCCACATTAGTTGGATTCCAAAAGTTAATGTTAAAAGAGAGCACATTCAATAGGCATTTCATATTACTATCTAAAATTATAAAAGCTTGCAGCTTATGATAAGAATAATATTCAGGGAGCACCTGGGTGGCTCAGTCAATTGAGCATCCAACTTCAGCTCACATCATGATTTCAGGGTTTGTGAGGTCACACCCCACATTGGGTTCTCTGCTCCAATCCTCTGTCCCTCTCTGCCCCTCCCCTGCTTGCACACACTCTGTATCTCTCTCAAAATAAATAAAACCTTTTTAAAAATAATAATATTCAGATCATTTTAAAGCAACTTCCTTAAATATTCCTTATTAGAAATGAATCATGGTGTGGGTTCATGTTTGTTTGTTTCTTTTAGTTAACAAAGGCTATAAGTAGGTAGGCACCCAGATACTGTGTATATTACTATTATTAGGTATGCCATTTTGTATATAAAACTAAAATATACCTTAAAATCTCTACCTCATCCACACAGAATTCAATTATTAAAGGAATTTAGTAGATAAAACAACTTTCTCTTCAGATACCTTGGCCTTTGATAATGCTGCAAGCTAGTTAAATTACCCAAGGGCTAATTCATATTATTTTGCAAATTTTCTCTGTTAGCCTCATCATTTGCCTTGTCATTCTTTAAACACCTGACAAAGAGCAAAAACTTCGGACATTTAGAAAAGGTTAGTAGGTATATACTGTGTTATCTGTTCCTAGATAACATCCCTTTGTTTTAGGAATCTGCTCTTATATTCCAACTTAGTAATTTCCAGTAAGAGGCTTTTATCCCACACCCTCACCCACCATGTGAGCTAAGCTAGGTCCATCAGAGTCCTATGACTTCTAAAAATGGAAATTAAAAAAAAGTTTTCTCCCTGTTGGTAATAAATTTGTATGTGGTTGATAGTAACAGTTCTGGACACCAGGAAGAAGCTGTTCAGGAGTGATTCCAACTTAGAAAAAACAGAGACAGATGAGAGAAACTTTTGAACCCCAAGACAATTGTTGACCTTCTCATTGTTCATGTAAATGAGCCAGTGAATTTAATTGTTCGTTTTTTTTGTCTAAGTTAAAGTTGGTTTTATTCACTTGCAGCCAAAAGAATAGAAACTACCAAGAAAATGTCTTAAATCATAATTGCAACTTCCTTGAATACATGAACTGAAACTTTGTTTTATTTTTGTCATTATTCTCACTCAGCACATTGGGATTTATTTTTTTTAAATGCTTGCTAGATTTCACTAAAAGGAAAGACCCTCATCATTTGAGACCACCAGGGAAAATGGTGCAGACCTAGAGGGAGAGCAAATACTTTTGATCAGGAGAAAGGTAGTGTGTCCCTCAATTCATTTTGTACAAGCAAATTTTTAAGCAGTGTCCTGGCCCTAGTTGTGTAATGCCAGACCTCACAAAATACAGCTTACAATCTCAAGTCATAGTACTGTAAATAAAAAGCTCCTAAATTAGTATAAACTTTTTCTTTCTCTCAGACTAAAACTGGTTGATGTCAAGATGTCTTTACTAATTTGAGCACAGATATTTAGGTCTTATTTAAAGTCTTAGGATGTATGGTAAATAAATATGTCTGCTGTATGACTTCTCTAACTAAGAATACACAATCTGATGAACTTATGACCAGGGTACAGTCTCACAAGATCAAATCCTGAAATGGTCAGTGACCACTGGCTGAAACCTGTTTACAGAGCCCATTTATGGAAAGGATTTAATTCCAGATCAACATCCTCAGCATCTGACCTTTATTCTTTCCTCATTTCAAAGGCCTGTATCCAGTACTTGACTTCTTGCCTCATCACCAATGGTATGGTGATTTCCCAAAAGATAAATATTAACAGCCTGGCAAACACATGTGCTTTACATAATGCAGAGAGCTAAGAGTTAGACATGACTTGTTTATAAATTTGCTAAGAGCTTCCAGAACTACTTTAAATGACAGAGTCCCAACCTCAAGACACTTACGGACAACAGAGGAGATAAGAAAAGAACACATAAGTTACCAAAAAATAAAAGCACAAAAGTGTATTGCTGGGAAAACCTCAATAACTTTGCAGTATATGCAGAATTGTGTCCATTGAACAGAGCAGAAGGCTGAGTTGATAGAGTTAAGTGATTGGCAAGATGCCATGTAATTAATAAGTAACAGAGCTAAAATTCAATCCAGATATATGTCCAACTTTTAGTCATTTTTTAATTGCTCTTATTCCTTGCCTTGGATCTGACTGTTGCACTCCCTTCTCCTGCCCCTCCTGGGTTCCAATGTTCCATTTTAGATCTATCTAACTCAGAGGCTAGGTACTTCCTGCTCATCATGCTACTTCAGAATCCCAAATGTTTCCTAAATGAGCATAGGTCACTTCTACCCTGTCTGTAGAAACTTCTCATTAAATATAAAGAAAATGGGTTAAAGGAGAGGAATTTGAGGTATTGATTTATTATTTGCTCTTCACCCCCACATCCCACCATATCTGCAAACATATATAATATGTGGTCATATTCATTGCACTTCAAGTGTCAGGGCACCTTTTGGCCTAGAGAGACACTTCACAGCTGGAATAGTTCATTCAGCAGCAGTTACAGCTCTCTTGGCCAGAGCACAGTTAAGCAATTTGGGACCTTAGATCAATGGTCCTACAAGGTCAGAAGTCTGGCTCCAACAAAATATGATGGACTGACAAAAATTAGCATTTGTAGGCTAACTACAATGCTAACTTCAATGCTAGTTAGCCTACTTGCGGTTGCCTTGACAAATGCCCCTCCTAACTGCCCATTATCCCAATGCCTCAGACAGTGTAAATAGAAGGTACCAAATAAAAAGGTGGGGAATGAATGAAAGAATTCAAGATTTGTCTAAACTTTTCTTGAGACTATTCTTCAGAACACCAATAGGAAATAATGGCCCACTCTAAGACGTTAACTGAAAAGAGTTTATTACCAAACACATAGGCATACAGCAATTTCCAACAGAGGGAACTTGCAGGCCTAAAGGGCAAGGAGAGGAATGATATCACCAGAGTCTAGTGAGAGTTGGAACCAGGGAAGGCATCCGTCCACAGCATGGGATGCATCTCATTCACATCTCTTATTGCTCAAACCTGAGCAGAAGCCAGCAAGTAGGGGAGTCCAAGTGATGCCATCCATAAGGGTCAGGCTTTCAGGACACAGAGCAAGGAAAGAAGCAGACTGAATCTAGGGTAGTTGGAGGTAGGGGACCTAGGGGAACAAGTGTAGAATCCCCACATACTCATTTATGTTGTTTCAGGGGAAGGTAGGTCTTTATTTTATCACTAATGCAAAAGAAGTAGAACAAAATACATTTTCATGAAATAATAAAAGTTCAGACTTTACCTTCTCAGACCATAGACTCCTAATTTTTTTTTTTTTTTACTATCCATAGACAAACCTCTCTGTGAAACTGTGTATTTAAATGTAATAAAAATAGGCTAGAGAGTCTAGGGCCAATGGTGAAGGACACCACTTTTGCTCACTTTTCATTACCCTTTAGACAGCTACCCTTCTAAGGGAAAAGAGGCAACAGTGTGGAAAGGGATTTGCAGAGAGAAAGGTTTCTAGTTGGAAAGAATGTTTCAGGGTATGTAAGAAGTTGACAACATGATATAAATCCAATGGCACTAAAAACCGTGCCCTATAAGCCTGCTACATAGCTGGCATTCCTTCCACCTAGTCCTTCTTTAAAGTCTTTTTAACCACGGGGTACCTGGGTAGGTCAATCAGTTAAGTTGAGTGTCTGACTTCAGCTCAGGTCATGATTTTATGGTTTGTGGGTTCGAGCACGTCTCCAGTTTGCTGCTCTCAGCCTGTCAATGTTGAACATGCTTTGGATCCTCTATTCCCCTCTCTCTCTGCCTCTCTCCTGCTCATGTTCTCTCTCTCAAAAAATAAGTAAAAAAACCAAAAACATTTATTTAACATCTTTTTAACCACAACTCAATAATGTTAAAAAACATGTCATCGAATGACATTTAATGAAGGCATAATCAACTAACTCACTAATATGTAGGGACCCAGCAAAAAAGCAGATTTGAATAAAGTGGGATTCTGAACAAGTATATTTTGATAAGGAAAGAGGCATAGGTGAATTTTCCCCCAGAGTAGATGCCCAGCATAAATATTATGCAATAAATTGGAAAGTAAAATTTCACTTATATGACAATCTTTCTTATCTTATTTTCCTCAGACAGTATTTCCCAAATCAAGCCACATTTTTCTGAACTGTAATGACATGTAAACATCTGTTTTGCTGACCTTAAGTTATTTTTTAAAGGCTAATACAGTTATCAACTTAAGTCCATGTACTTATACCATGGCCAATGATACTCTCTTATCTACGAATGAGAACCGGTTACCAGTGCCCTAGGAAATAATCTACAAATCACAGTCTTGAACCTGGCTCAAAGTTGGGGGTTCCTATCTGAGTATCAGATCAGAACTATATCTAGGCATAGCAGGGTGAAGAGTTGTCTGAACTGGAGTGCAATCCAGCAGGGCTTGTCCTTTCTCCCCACCCTCATTCTGCAACTGACCTGTCAAAACAATGCACCCCAGTCCCCATATACCTTTCTTGGCCTAACATCCTCAAAATAGTTCCTATCAAGGCCAGTGTGTTGCCTTTAGATGATTCTTGTTCATGACACCTGAGCATTCCTGTTTAACAAATATGAAAAATTTTGTCTCTGGAAAACACTCGGCCCTATATAAAGATGATACACTGACAATAAGTTCCAATGGCTACACTAAGACAATGCCAAAGCTCGAGCAAATAAGGAGTGGGACAGCAAACTTAGAGAAAAGGCTTGGGACAAGTAGCTCACAGGGACCACAGCAATTGTCCTGACTTTCCATAGTCTTGGGATGCTTTCTGTGAAAAGTACACTGACATTCCGTGACATCTGGACATTGCCAGACTTCCTCTGACTCCCTCTTTTACTTATGCGTTGACTTCAGTGACAGTGAAGAGAGAAGGCCAAAACACAGTTGAGATATCTCCTTTCCACTCCATCTGCCCAGCAGAAGGGTCCCCATACCCAAACTGAACACATTTCAGATGTGTCTGAGAGCAGCTAGAAATGTACAATTACTTCTCTATTTCAAGTCACTCTGCCTCTCCTTGTGCAACTAAATATTTCATAACCTTTTTGTCAAACTATAAATTCATATTGAGGTTCCTTCCCCCCATCCAGATTCTCAAAGTTCAACAAGAAACTACTTTTGGAACAGTTATTCTTCATCTTGGAGATATATGTATTTGTTGAATATAGTATTAGGCTTTACATAATTTAAAAAAAAGGCTTTACATAATTCTGTTAAGTTTTAGAAAAGAAGAAAAGGAAGATATTCAATAAGAAGAAAAGCAAAAAGAAAGACATGAAAGGAAAATAAATGGGAAAAATAATACAATGCCTTTTTCATGCAGGTTCAAAACAAGTATTATTGATCCAGATTGTCTTTGGGAAACACTTGTATATGGGAAATGAATAAAGCCTTATTAGACATGGCTTTTGGAGCCAATATTTACTTTGACTACAGACTAATCAGTCAATATAGAAATCTGAAAATAAAATCTAAAAATAGCTCAAAGAGCAAAAAGTGAAAAATCAAAATATGCATCTGTTCAATAAAATCTAATTTCCTGCTTTATCATAGATATAAAAGGAGGATTCATCTAAAGGAGTTAGAGAAGAGAAACTTTAGAGGAATTATAATTCTCTTCAAATATTCAAAAGCTATGTGGCAGAAAAAATGGACTACACAGCTACAAAGACAGAATAATGAACCTTGCTGCAAGACAAAGCAAAATCTCTTAATACTTCAAGCTATTCAAAATGTAGTTGATGCCCTGCCAATGCTAAACTTTCTATCGCTGGAAATGTGAAACAGAGCCTTCATATGAAGAATCAGGTAACAAAAATCCTTATACCATATGGAAGCCCACGAAAAATTATATTGAAACCTCCCTCCCTCCCACTACCAAAAAACAGTCTCAATTATCTACTCAGATTTGCAGGTTTCAAGAGTTGTGTTTGTTCGTTTAAGACTATTTTTTAATAGAAGTTTTAGGTTCACAGCAAAATTGTGAGGAAGGTACTCTACCCCCACACAAGCATAACCTTTCCCATTATCAAAGTCTCCCTCTAGATTGGTAACTTATTACAAATGATGAACCTATATTGATACGTCATAATCACCCAGAGAACATAATTTACATTCTGGTTCACTTTTGGTGTTGTACCATCTATGGGTTTGAACAAACGTATAACATGTATCTACATCATTACAATATCATGCAGAGTATTTTCACTGCCCTAAAAATCCCCTGTGCTCTGCCTATTCATCCTTCCCACCCCACGTCAACCCTTGACAACCACTGATCCTTTTATCGTCTCCACACTTTTGTCTTTTGCAAAGTGTCAAATTGTTGGAATCATACAGTATGTAGCCTTTTCAGATTGGCTTCTTTCACTTAATAGTATGCATTTAAGATGACTTCCATGTCTTTTTGTAGCTTGACAGATCATTTCCTTTTAGTGCTAATTACTAATTACCCATTGTCTGGATAAACCAGTTTTTTTTTTTTTTTAATTCATTCACCTATTGATGGACATCTTAGTTGCTTCCAAGTTTTGGCAATCATAAACAAAGCTTCTACAAATACCAATGTGCAGGTATTCATGTGGATATAAATGTTTTACTCCTTTGGGTAAATGTCGAGGAATAGAATGGCTGAAGCATACAGTAAGAGTATGTTTGGTAAGAAATTGCAAAACTGTCTTCCAAAGTGGCTGTACCATTTTGTATTCCTCCTAGCAATAAATGAGAGCTCCTGTTACACCGTATCTTTCTCAGTATTTAATGTCATCAGTTTCTAGATTTTATCCATTCTAATAACTTTATAGTGGTATCTTATTGTTTTAATTTGTTCCTCCTTGACATCATGTGGAGCATCTTTTAATATGCTTATTTGCCATCTGTCCATCTTCTTTGGTCCAGTGTCTTTTAAGGTCTTTGGCTCATTTTTTAACCAGGTTGTTTGTTTTTGATGACTTTTTAAAAGTATATTTTAGTAGAAAATACTTGGACACATTTAACTACATCATGATATATTTGGCTGTAAGATAACTAAGACATAATACTTAACCTGGTATTTGCCCATCCTAATTGTTAAAATACAGATAAAAGTCACTCAGGTTGAAGTCTTAGAGTCACTCTTGAGTGTCCTTTTAATCTCACATGCAATATCCAATCAAATAGCATATCCTGTTGACTTTATCATCAAAATACACCCAAAATCTGTCCACTTCTCATCCCATCAATTATATCCACCTTCATACAAGTCACCACCATTTCTTGTTTGGCTTGTGTAGAATAACTTTGATACTATTCTCCCTGCTTCCCCCTACATTGTGTGTTTTCAACACAGAAGCCAGAACAATCCTTTTAAATAAAGATTATGTTATTTCTCTGTTCAAAGCTATTCCATGATTTTCTTTCTCACACAACAGTGTCTGACACACAGTAAGGCACTCAAAAAATTGTTGATTACTTTTTGTTATAAGCTTCCAAGAGATTCTATGACATAAATTTAAGAATCATTGATCTGTGAAAAGAAAGGGTTACTTAGCATAAAGAAATTTGGGATTAGACAGTTTATTCCATTAAAAGATTAAAGGTTAGCAAACACTTAAGTATAATCAGACAAAGAAAAAAATGTATAGAATGCCATTTTTTTCCTCCAAATTTTTACTTAAATTCTAGCTATTTAACATATAGTACAATATTGGTTTCAGGAGTAGAATTCAGTGATTCATCAATTACTTACAACACTCAATGTTCATCATAACAAGTGCTCTCCTTAATACCCCATCACCCATCTAGCCCACCCCCCATCCACCTCCCTCAATCAACTCTATTTGTTCTCTATGTTTAAGAATCTCTCCGGGCACCTGGGTGGCTCAATTGGTTAAGTGTCTAACTTCAGCTCAGGTAATGATCTCACAGTTTTTGGGTTCCAGCCCCACATCAAGCTCTGTGCTGGCAGCTCAGATCCTAGAGCCTGCTTCAGATTCTGTGTCTCCCTCTCTCTCTGTCCCTCCCTCACTTATGCTCTCTCTATCTCTCTCAAAAATGAATAAACATTTTAAAAAATGTTTTTAAAAAGAGTCTTTCATGGTTTGTTTCCCTCTCTCTCTCCCCACCCCAACCCCATATGTTTATCTGTTTTGTTCCTTAAATTCCACATATGTGTGAAATCATGTGGTATTTGTCTTTCTGATTGATTTATTTCACTTAGCATAATACACTCTATCTCCAACCACTTCTTTGCAAATGGCAAGATTTCATTCTTTTTGGCGGATGAGTAATATTTCAGCGTGTGCGTGCACGTGGGTGCGCTTGTGTGTGTATGTATGTCAAGTATTATTTGTCATTCATCAGTCGATGAATATTTGGGCTCTCTGCATAGCTTGGCTATTGTTGATAGTGCTGCTATAAACATCGAGGTATATGTACGCTTTCAAATCTATATTTTTTATCCTTTGGGTAAATACCTAGTAGTGCAATTGCTGGATCATAAGATAGTTTTATTTTTAACTTTTTTTTAGGAACTTTCATACTGTTCTCCAGAGTGGTTAAACCAGTTTACATTCCCACCAACAGTGCAAAAGGGATCCCTTTTCTCTGCATCCCCGCCAACACCGGTTATTTCATGTGTTATTAATTTCAGCCATTCTGACAGGTATGAGATTGGATCTCATCGTGGTTTTGATTTGTATTTAGTGATGTTGAGCATCTTTTCATTCATCAGTTACCATCTGGATGTCTTCTTTGGAAAAGTGTCTATTCATGTCTTCTAGCCATTTCTTAACTGTTTTTTGGGTGTTGAGTTTGATAAGTTCTTTACAGGTTTTGTATAGTATTCCTTTATCAGGTGTGTCATTTGCAAATATTTTCTCCCATTCCATAGGCTGTATTTTTTTTTAATTTTTTTTAATGTTTTGTTTATTTCTAGGAGAGAGAGAGAGACAGCGTGAGCAGGGGAGGGTCAGAGAGAGAGGGAGTCACAGACTGAAACAGGCTCCAGGCTCTGAGCTGGCAGTCAGCACAGAGCCCGACGCGGGGCTCGAACCCACGAACCGCGAGATCATGACCTAAGCGAAAGCCAGACGCTTAACCGACTAAGCCACCCAGGCGCCCCTCCATAGGCTGCATTTTAATTTTGTTGATTCTATCCTTTGCTGTGCAAAGCTTTCTATTTTGATGAAGTTCCAATAGCTCATTTTTGCTTTTGTTTCCCTTGCCACTGGTGACATGCCTAGAAAGAAGTTGCGATGACCAAGGTCAAAGAGGTTGCTGCCTCTATTCTCTTCCAGGATTTTGATAGTTTCCTGTCTCACCCATTTTGCTTTTATTTTTTTGTATAAGAAAGTGGTCCAGTTTCATTCCTCTGCATGTCACTGTCTAGTTTTCCGAACACTATTTGTTGAAGAGACTTTTTTCCATTAAATATTCTTTCCTACTTTGTCGAAGATGAGTTGACCATACAGTTGTGGGTCTGTTTCTGAGTTTTCTATTATGTTCCATGGATCTATGTGTCTGTTCATGCCAGTACCATACTGTCTTGATGACTACACCACACCTTTGTAATACAGCTTGAAGTCTGGAATTGTGATGCCTCCCACTTTGGCTTTTCTTTTTCAACATTACTTTCGCTATTCAGGGTCTTTTGTGGTTCCATACAAATTTTAGGATTGTTTGTTCTAGATCTGTGAAAAATGCTGGTGGTATTTTTGGTAGGGATTACATTAAATGTGTAGATTGTTTTTGGTAGTATACACATTCTAACAATGTTGGTTCTCCCAATCCATGAGCATTGAAAGTTTTTCCATTTCTTTCTGTCCTCTTCAATTTCTTTTATAAGTATTCTATAGTTTTCAGAGTACAGATCTTTCATCTCTTTGGTTAGATTTATTCCTAGGTATCTAATTGTTTTTGGTGCAACTGCAAATGAGATTGATTCTTTGATTTCTTTTTCTGCTGCTTCATTATTGATGTATAGAAATGCAATCAATTTCTTGGGGTGCCCGGGGGGCTCAGTTGGTTAAGCATCTGACTTCAACTCAGGTCATGAACTCATTGTTTGTGGGTTTGAGCCCCTCTGTCAGGCTTTGTACTGACAGCTTAGAACCTGGAGTCTGCTTTGGATTCTGTATCACCCTCTCTCTCTGTTCCTCCTCCACTCACACTGTCTCTTTCTCTCTCTCAAAAATAAATAAAGATTAAAAAAAGAAATGCAACTGATATTTATACAATGGTTTTATATCCTGCAATTTTTCTGAATTCATGTATCAGTGCTAGCAAGTTTTTGGTGTAGTTTTTCAGGTTTTCTACATAGCTACATAGAGTATCATGTCATCTGTAAATAGTAAAAGTTTGATTTCTTCCTTGCTGATTTGGATGCTTTTATTTCTTTTTGTTGTCTGATTGCTAACGTTAAGACTTCCAGGACTACGTTAAATAGTAAGGGTGAGAATGGGCATCTTTGTCTTGTTCCTGACTCTAGGCAAAAGGCTCTCAGTTCTTCTCCCTTGAGAATTATATTAGCCATGATCTTAAGTAGATAGCCTTTATGATGTTAATATATGTTCTACCTATCCCTACTTTGTTGAGGGTCTTTATCCAGAATGGATACTGTATTTTGTCAAATGCTTTTTCTGTGTCTATTAAGAGGGTCATATGGTTCTTATTCTTTATTTCATTAATCTGGTTATATAGAACAACATTCTTATCAGGTTTTCTTTAAAACACACTTGCTCCTGTGGTGTCTGGGTGGCTCAGTCGGTTAGGCATCTCTAGATTTCAGCTCAGGTCATGATCTCAGGGTTGTGGGATCAAGCACTGTCTCAGGCTATGCACTGTGCATGGAACTTGTTTGAGGTGCTCTCTCCTTTTTCCTCTAAAAAAAAGTATACTTTCTCTGGTTTTAGTTCATACTATTATTTGTCTTAGAGTAAAATAAAACAATTAACTTTTTTCTTTGTTTAAAAATTAGGAGGGGCACCTGGGTGGCTCAGTCAGTTAAGCGTCCGACTTCGGCTCAGGTCATGATCTCATAGTTCGTGGGTTTGAGCCCCGCATCAGGCTCTGTGCTGACAGCTAGCTCAGAGTCTGGAGCCTGTTTCGGATTCTGTATCTCCCTCTCTCTCTGACCCTCCCCTGCTCACGCTGTCTGTCTCTCTCAGAAATAAATAAAACATAAAAAATTTTTTAAAAAATTAGGAAAGGATATATATACTTTAGAAAAGAAGACCCAAGGGAGTGAAAAAATATCTGAAAATGTAAAAATCTTAGGAGAGGGAGAATCCAAAGGTGAATAATGTGCTTATAAAGGAGAATTTTGGGTAAATTGACAACATTGGAGTGTGAAAGTGGATTAAATTAAATTATTATATCAATGATAAATTATATTGAAGTTGGTAACTGCACTGTGGTTATATAAGATAATATTTATAATCATAGGAAATACCCGCTGAAGTATTTAGGAATAAATGACCATGATGTCTGCAACTTACTCTCAAATACTGTGTAAATGAAATCCTTTTTTTGGATGTATGCAATATTCCATGGCTACAACCACTTCAAGCAGGCATAAAACCAGACAGGCATGATGCCCATGAGGTGCAGCAAGAGTAAGAACCATGAATAGAATGGGCTAGCAGATGTATTATGTCCAGTGAATAGAAGGAGACCCAGAGAATTTTTTAATATTATCTTAGAAAGATAGATACTTTTAACTTGACTCTGAGTATCCATTCTTCCTTTAATTCTTAGTAACTGAAGTGTAGATCTCAGCTGAATACTTGATAGAAGAATGTATTTCCAGTCTTCCCTTGCATGCCCCAGGGAAGCTAATTATATTTATTGGTAAATGGTATTCTTTTCAGAGACCTCTGGAAATACTGAGAGCATTGTGGAAGATTCTGGGAACATACCAAAGAAGTTAAGAGCAACAGCCCATAAAACATGAGTTATCACTATTCATGTGGCCCTTTTTAAAATCTCTAGAATGAGCCTGGAGACATTTAGTTTATACTATAATAATGAAAAATAAAATTGTCAAACTCTTTGATGTGACAGATATATTTTTCCATATTATCAGATTTGATACTGCTAACTGACTTTGACCATTCATTCTTTACCTCTTAGGAAATAGAGGTATTTCTTAGGAATAGAAGTATGGATCTCAGTTGAATGTTTGATAGAAAAATGTATTTCCAAAGTTCCCTTACAGCTAGATTTAGCCATGTAACTAACATTAAAGGTGGAAATGTTGTGTGAGATGTCTAGAAAGTCTCCTTAAAGAATATGGATATGATGGCTAGTGCTCCAGCTGCCATCTTGGGCCATGAAGCAACATGCAAAAGAAGGCCAGAATAGCAAAATAGAAAGAATCAGGATTTCTAATGACCATGGCACTCTACCAGTCCTATATTCCCAACTTCCAGAGAAATAAACTACTGAGTATTCAGGATCTTCTGTGATGGGCAACTCAATTTAGCCCTAACTATATACAGAATTCTTTGGTATTACTAAATATGAGACAATTTTATTTTTTAAAGCCACAAGGTTTTCACTCATTCGGTCTGATTGACCCTATAACAAGCCATAGAAACCTGACAAAGATAGTGCTTTAGGATAAAGTTTTGCAGAAAGAGATGAATCATATTAGGTAGGGCATTTGCCTAAAACTGCTCTAGGGTCAATCAATTTACTCAGGTCTGACTTGAGGTTAGTTCATTATTATCATATATTTCAATCCATTGTTTGTTTGTTTGTTTGTTTTATCTTGTTTTCCTTCAATTTCTAAGGTAGAATAGTTTGATCTCTTCCTAGGAGAAGTGTTAACACCAGCAGCTGGACCATGTCTGGCTATTAATAATGATTAGAGTCTATAGCTACTTTCCATCAAATGCCCATGTTGGTATCAGAAGCAAGTACCAAGAAAAGAGTTGCTGTAAATTGTACTGCTTCCTACCAGAGTAAATAGTTTCATGTTTTTGGTCCCATTCATGCAGAGGCTTGGGAAAATCAAATGTCTTGGAATTGCAGTGCCTGCCTAGAGAAGTAGCAGCCATCATTAGAAGAAATAGGATTAGAAGAACCACACCGGAAGTGGGGATATCAACTGCAGGTCTGCAGTAGGCTTTCTCTGGTTGTCAGTAGATTGCAGTTTTCCCAGAAAGGTTATGTCTGGGTGAACATCCAAATCTGTTTTCTATTTAATGTTCTATCCCTTTTCAGTCATAAATAAATAAGGGTAGTCAGAGAGCCTACATCATTACTTCTGAATCACCACTGATCTAAATGTCATTGGTGAGGACGTTAATTCAATATTTAAGTTAGGCAAAAATACTATTTAAATCCTACTTATCAGATTGTGACTTGGTGTAGAAGAATTTAAATATCCCTGTGGTAGCACAGAAGAAAATAAACTTCTAGTTTTGCCAAGTGAAAGCAAACTACTGCTGGGAATTAAAATGTATTGTTCTTGGAGGAAGTATCTTCACTTATGAATTAAAGGTAATTTAGAGATCTTCCTGAATAGAAACCACATCAAGCACAGCACTTGGTATAGTTGACAATTTCCTTTACTTTTCTCTATTCCCTAATTAAGGTCTCACATGGGGTTATTTATGGCCAAATTGGAAAATAGAGGTTGTTGAAAGGACCACCACCCACTCACTCCCATTTCTCAATCTCCATTTTCCAGTTCCCCTGTCAGAGTCCCCACAGCCCCTGAAATCTGAAACTCCTCCATATTTTTATTTTGGAGATATGCATGGCTCCAGATCTTCCCCTTTGACATAGCTGCTTGCCGGTACTCTGCACTGTATCTGTTCTAACCACTCAAGAGGGCTTTCCTCCCCAAAAAGATAAAAAATAATTGCAGTAATACACCCAAGAAGAGGGGAATCCATCTTAATAAATTTATTTGGTCTTCTGTTACAAACTCAAAACGTTAGCACAACCATATAATTCAAGTATGTTTCCTCCATATCCTTCAATGGTCAAATAGTCCTCCTCAGATCCAAGCTGCTTGGAATTACAATTAGTCTTGCAATTGCTGAAATATTGTTTTTTCTTAAATACTTACACTCAGATTTGGGACCTAATATTTACCTAAAGAGTTGTGATTGTTCAGTATACCTGAAAGTAAAAGACAGTGGAGTTATTAGGCCAAGGCTCTTTAAAAGGTGAGAATACATTTTAAACTTTTAAAATAAAAAAATTCTAAGTAAGATTTAAACATTAAACAGTGGTATTTTTAAAATATAAATACCACTGATATTAAATAAAATTTAAATATCACTGCTTAATGTTCAGTACAGAAAGAATTTCACCCTTAAGATTTCTGGCCTTATCCTGATGCTCTCTCTTTTTTTCTCTGGACTGTTTAGGCAAAGTCTACCATGGCTTTGGGTCTGGTTGCAGCATTTTAGTAGTTGTATGGTGCCTGAGAGTATCATTTTCCAGTGTTGCATCAATTTTATCTGTAATCTTACTAACTCAAAACTAGACTTACTTGGGATTTGAAATGCTGCAGAGCAAGAGACTGATTACCTGAAGTCTTTTTCATTATCATTCTCAATAGTAGCCCTTCTCAATCAAAAGCTATATGAAGAGGATGAATGAAACATTTAGGAAGAGTAAGGAAGTAAATTTCTTTGCACTTCAATAAGAATCAAATTATATGGGTGGTTGAGGAAATCTGTTCTGCTTATCTGGATAACAGTGTAGAGATATTCTTTTCTGATTACCTTGGCTCCCAAATTTGGGCCATCATCATCTCCATTTACTTACTCTCCATATGTATAAAGTACTAATTTCCTTCTGTGGCATCCAACTCTTACAGAGCCATATTTACAAGACTGTCCTTACTAAGATTCCCTAGGACCCTACTAACAAACTGTCCAGAAGTCTTGATGGCCATTAAAACTAGTCCTTGATAGTTACAGTTCACAGAGTCTCTGGTTTAAGCCAAGCAAACAAATCTACATGGATATGACTTGCTGCCTTTTCTCTTTCAGGAGATTTACTTATTTCATTTATGCTCTAGATGATTGAGAATAATTGTGTCTACTGAAAACTTTTCCTTTCTCATTAAGGCATCGAGAAGTAGGTATCCAATATTCTCTATCAGACCTATACAAAGATAACAAGTATGTAAAAATTATCACAATAAAGCACAGAATGTTAAGACAAAAAACAATCACATGTACTTATCCCATCTAGTTGTATTTGGGTTTTTTAAAATGCTTATTTATTTTTGAGAGAGAGAGAGACAGACAGAGCATAAGTGGGGGAGGGTCAGAGAGAGAGGTAGACAGAGAATCCAAAGCAGGCTCCAGGCTCTGACTGTCAGCACAGCGTTCAATGTGGGGCTTGAATTCCACGAACTGTGAGATCATGACCTGAGTTGAAGTCTGATGTTTAATTGATTGAGCCACCCAGCTGCCCCTATAGCTTTTTTTTTTTTAAGTTTATTTATTTCTCAGGAGAAAATGAGAGAGCAAGTGGGGGAGGAGCAGAGAAAGAAGGACAGAAAGAAAATCTCAGGCAGGCTCCACACTGTCAGTGCAGAGTCCGATGCAAGACTCAAAGTCACAAACCATGAGATCATGACCTAGGCTACAGTCAGATACTTAACCAACTGAACTACCCAGGCACCCTGCATCTAGTTATATCATAAATCATGCCTATCTTGAGAAAATAGAGTACCCTAATCCATTTTTCTTAACTATTTCTTAATAGTTTACTAAGTCAATGGACTCAGAGTTGAAGGAAGAACTTACATGGAGAAGAAAATCCCCTTGATTTGCTGAGGCAGGGGTATAAGGTCCCTTAGGTTGTTAGGAGCCTTTTTCTCCAATATAAAACCTGAACAAAGTAATTAATAAATAGAACAGGAGCCAAATCTTGGTTTAAATTTATTATGCTTTTCTCACTTGCAAATCTGAGTTGGAGGGTGTAACTTGGATCTGTCATCAATATGTGGTCCTCCTCTTACTACTTCTCTCAAGTCTAGATCTTGGGATCCATATGTGGGAATAAGTGAAACTAGAGAGCATCTTGAGTACATTCAAGTATTGAGACTTGAAGAAGACAGAGAGTTGATACCTTTTAAATCTGGGAATAAAGAGAGGAGTCTCTTAGGGTGGGCCATGGTTTTTAACATGCTAAATCCACCAATGACAATCAGGTTCTTGTCAAGACTGTACGCTCCTTTTGATGGAGAAAAGTAACAAAGAAAGTGGAGACAGCGAGAGATCAGAAGCACTTCACCAATTCTGATCCCTCTTCGGCAGTGGGGTGGGAATTTTCTCCCATCTACAGAAATGTGAGATGTGTGGCACTAAATCATCGTCCCATAAAAGAAGAACAAAACAGAGCGTCAAAAGCCAAGGAGTTAAGAAACTGGAAGTGTCGAGTAGTTTGAGATGTAACCTAAGAGTAACACAATGATACCAGAGGCCAACTCTGTTGGATGTTGGCAGCATGCCCATTGGCTTCAGAGAAAGTTCGTGAAAACTGACCATTGCCAAATCAAAGTAAAAGACTTGTGGTGGCGTCTTTTGATTCTGGATTTTTTTCAGGCATTGAATAATTTATTTTGTTATGGTTATAGTTAGGTATTTCAAAACATTCTGAATAGCAGGTTAAGAAGAAAGAATGGAGTAAATGCTTGGAGGCAGGAATTTTGTTAGTCATGCCTTCATTTGTTAAAGAGAAAATAATGTAAGCTCTCACCAGGCATGCTGTCTAGGGTTGTGGAGTGGCAAATGGGTGGAATTTTTCAAGTATTAGCAGGTGTTCATTTGGTTGTGCTGTGAGAAACCTCCCCCTCCCCTTTTTTTCTTTCAATTTTACTAAGATAAAATTGGCATATAACATTGCATTAACTTAAGGTGTACAATGTAATGATTTGACACATGTACATGCTATGAAATGATTCTCACAATTAGTTAACATCTATCACCTCACAGAGTTCCAATTTTTTTCCTGTGATGAGAACTTTTAAAATCTACTCTCCACAGGGGTGCCTGGGTGGATCAGTCAATAAAAAGGCCAACTTCCACTCAGGTCATGATCTCGCAGTTTATGGGTTCAAGCTTCGCGTTGGGCTCTGTGCTGACAGCTCAGAGCCTGGAGCCTGCTTTGGATTCTGTGTCTCCCTCTCTCTCTGCCCCTCCCCCACTCATGCTCTGTCTGTTTCTCTCTCTCTCAAAATTAAATAAACGTTAAAAGTTTTTTTAAAAATCTACTCTCAGCAACTTCCAGATATACAATATAGTATTGTTAACTATCATCACCATGCAGTACATTACATCTTCAGAACTCATTTATCTTTTAACTGGAACTATGTAACTTTTGACCACCTTCCTCCATTTCCCCCATCCGTCACCACCCATCTTTGCCAACCACCATTCTGTTCTGTTTCTATGAGTTCAATAAAACTTTACTTCTTTTAGTAAAGACAAATATAGGTAACCTATATCTTTCTAAATGCAGTGAAATAATCTGGTTTTGATTTGCTATGACATTTTCAGGAAGCCTACAATTCTAGTTCAAATAAAATTAAAAGGGTAGTTGGAATGGAATGCCTCTTCTGATCTTGTAATTCCATAATATAACTCTAAGGCTGGTAGTACCTCTATCTTAAAAATCTGGGTTAAGTAAGCCTAAGCAGCACTAAACTATGGTCTTTTGTTTTCTTTTTTCTTTTCTAGGGCTTTTATTTTCTTACAAATCCCTCAGCTTCTATGTCCTCACATGTTGTTCTGGTATCCATAATATTGATCCTAATATGAAAATGAATCCTTTTTTCAGTTTTCACACACACACTCTCTCTCTCTTTCTTACTTATTGACACTGCTATGAAATGTAAGAAATTTCTTATTATACACCCTTGTTCTGGCCATTTGTTTTAGTTAGATTGATTACTTTTTTTCTATTGATCATCTTCATGACTTTACATAACATATGAAGCCCCAATTTTGTACTATTTTAACTTCAAATAGTAACTCCTAAGTCTGCATTATGTAAAATGAGAAAAGTACATAGTATATTTATGTCTCTTTCCATGTACATCTTCTTTCTCCTAACACTTCTCAAATTCTGTCAAGAATAATGTTGTCTAATATTGTTAAGTTTTCTCATCACAGGAAAATATTTGCATTCTGTGCTGTAGTCATGACTTTTTCCACTCTTTGATCACAGATTGATTTGGGAAATCAAAAGGAAATAACTGTTGGGGCTCCTGGGTGGCTCAGTTGGTTAAGCGTCTGAATTTTGGTTTCAGCTCAGGTCATGGTCTCATGGTTTCATGAGTTTCATGATTTCATGATTTCATGGTTTCATGGGCTATCCACTAATAGTGCATAGCCCACTTGGGATTCTCTCTCTCACCCTCTCTCTGCCTCTCCCCCAATTATGCTATCTCTGTCCCTCTAAAAAATGAATAAAAACTTTTTTAAAGCAAATAACTGTCATTAAGAATATTATGATAGTAACAATCCATATTCACTGCAACTCCAAACAATATGATTGGAGCTAAGAGAAGAATACATGTATCTTACGTCAAGAAACCTATTCCTTTTGAAGGGGAATGTTTCACATTACAGGTTCAAAAAGATTATCTAATTATACTCCATTAACCATGCCTTATTATAATTTTTCTTACACTTGGTCCCTGGCAGGTTTTTTTGTATGAGTTTTGTTTGGCTTTGATTTTTTTGGCTGGAAAAAAAGGACTTCTCTTCTAATCACTAAGATATTCCAAAATGTTACACATGCTATTTGTGGAAGGTTTTAATATTTAACAACTTGAATACAAGAATTCTTAATCTGAGATTTTTTTTCATTGCATTCTGACTGAGGTTTGTAATCCATATTTATTTGGTTCTGACTTCTTTGTTTTGCTAGATTATTTTCACAAGGAATGTTTTGAGATAAGAAGCATGGGAAATAAATTTTGAATGCATGCATGTCTGAAAACTATTCTGCTTTCACACTTGATTCATAATTGTACTGGTTACAGACTTTTGGATTCAAAAGCATTCCCTGTTATAACTTTGATGGAATCCATTGTCTTCAAGTATCTGAAGAATATTTGCCTGAAAAGACGTTTAACAGCAGCTTGACTCCTCTTCCTTTCTAGGGGGATGTATTTTATTGTTGATGTTTGTCTTTTTTTTTTATTTTATTTACTTATTTGAGAGAGAGAGGGAAGGAGAACACAATCAGGGGATGGGCAGAGAGAGAGGGTCTCAAACTGTTAGCACAGAGCCCGATGTGAAACTCAAATCCACAAATAGTGAGATCATGACCTGAATCGAAATCAAGAGTTGAACACTCAACTGACTGAGCCAACCAGGCGCCCAGCTGCTTGTTTCCTATGGAAGATTTTAGGATTTTCTCTTTACCCTTGTGTTCTAAAATTGCATAAAGATGTGCTCAGGGATATCTTTTTGTTGTTGTCAGTTTTCCTTCCCTACACTCTGTAGTCTCTTTCATTAAATTCCTTAAACTTGTCTTTCTTTAGCACTGGGTATTTTTCTGTTACTTCTTTGATAATAGTACTTCCTGTTCTCATTTTGAAATATGACTTTTTATTCCAAAAATATTGTTTTGACCTTGTATCTTCTGGACTGATCTTCTAGAGCTCAACATTTTCTCTTATTTTCTATCTTTTTTCAATATGTTCTTACAATTTTCTCAACTGTTTCTTATAGCCTTCCTATTAAATATTTACCTAAGTAATAACACTTTTTTAAATTTTCAGTGTCTTCTTCCTAGGCTTGGAAGAAGCTTTCACTTGCTTAGGTTTGGGGTTTGAAGGTTTGGTTCATTATTTTATAATAGATATATACTATCTTCATAAATCTTTTTGAAGACAATAAAATTCTTATAAATTTAAGGAGACTATATCATATGTTGTCTAAATCTGGGCACTTTTGATAGTAGAAGAGGCTTGATATCAATCAAAACCTAGGGAAACAGAAACCAAGGTTGTCATGCAAACTGATAATTATCAGGATCCTTTTTAAGGTGCTTTTATTTTTTTTGATGACTTATTTTCCTCTAAGTTAGTTGTTCTGTTTGTTCTTTTTGATATGGCTTCTTTGTGCAGCTATTTTTTTCCAAATGCCTAGATAAACATGATTGTTAAAATTGTTTATAAAAGAGAAGCTCCTTTTTTAGATAGCATATGTAGGTTTTCTCTGACATCAATGACCTTTCCCTTAACAAGGTGAAGTAACCAGAAGCTCTGTGATCTTAGGTGGGCCTTTTGATCTGCAAGCATCACTAGGTAAACAGGTTGGAAAGAGTCAAAAGCTCTAGAACTCAATCTCCACTCTGAAGGCATTGGCCTTCTAGGAAAATTGCTTAATTTCATTAAGATTTTTTGCCCAACGGCACCTGGGTGGCTCAATCAGTTAAGCACCCAACTCCTGATTTCAGCTCAGGTCACCATCTCATGATCCTAAGATGGAGCCCTGTGTCAGGCTCTGTGCTAAGTGGAGCCTGCTTGGGATTCTCTCTCTCTCTCTCTCTCTCTCTCTCTCTCCCTCTCTCAAAATAAATAGATAAACATTTTAAAAAAAATGATGATTTGTCTGATTTAAGACTGTATATCAATAAAGCACAAAGAATCATTTAATCAATTCATTTCCTATCTCTTCTTCCACAACTGCCATCCCTGCTCTCAGTATATGTTGTTTCGTGCTGGGTTTGCTCTGGAAGAAAACTGGTTCTCACTTCTGCTTTAGCCATTTCTTGTATGGGCTTGGACTTCAGCTCCTTGTTTGCAGTTTATCCATCACTACAAAACTATCCACTTTCCATTTTCCTGAGAAGTACTAAACTCTGACCATGCCTTTACCATAATTCTCAGCACTTTCTCTCTTTTTTTTCTTAAATAATTTATTGTCAAGTTGGTTTCCATATAACACCCAGTGCTCATCCCACAAGTGCCCTCCTCCATGCCCATCACCCCCCATCCCCTCCGTCCCACCCCCATCAGCCCTCAGTTTGTTCTCAGTATTCAAGAGTCTCTCATGGTTTGCCTCCCTCCCTCTCCCCAACTATTTTTCCCCTTCTTCTCCCCCATCGTCCTTCATTAAGTCCCTCCTAATCCACCTATGCATGCAAACGTATGGTATCTGTCCTTCTCTGCCTGACTTATTTCGCTCAGCATAATACCCTCAAGTTCCATCTATGTTGCTACACATGGCCAGACTTCATTCTTTCTCATTGCCATGTAGTATTCCATTGTATAGATAAACCACAACTTCTTGATCCATTCTTCAGTTGATGGACACAGGCTCTTTCCATATTTTGGCTATTGTTGAGAGTGTTGTTATGAACACAGCACTTTTTCTTTATAGTAATTTCAATGTGTTTCATAATAAAGAAAATCAATGTTTATGCTTTGTCTACCAGTTACCATTTAGCAAATATTTACCAATCATATTTACTGGTGAAATTTATTTCCCAAGTGATTTTTTATGCATCAAGAACTATGTTATAGAGGTGGGAATACAAAGATAAATAGGACATGGCACCTCCAAGTGCTCAAAATCTAATGGGAAATTTTCTTCTACCACTCTAAGCTTGATTCTTTAATTTCAAAATGAGAAGGTAAGACTGACTATGAATTAACATGTGTATATTTTTAGACCAAGAGCCTGTAGGATCTTCCTCCAAAGTAGCATTAGTCAACAATTATTTTTAGCTCACTCTCTTGTCATCCAGGCTCAATAAAGTAGCCATCACTCCTACAGATCTGTGGGAGTAAGATAGCCCTGTTCTTTTTGCTCCATGGGGTGCCCACAATCTTTCAGCTTGGGGAGGGGCTGTGATCTGGTCCTTGTGATTCTCTTTGAAGGCTCCCACCATGTGGTTCTCTGCATGAGCCAGCCTTCTGAAACCAGTGGGGAAGTAGCCTTGTGATGGATGTGGCAGCTCTGTGATCTCTGAATTGCTTTAAAATCATTCTTCCCTTGCTTGAAAAACTAGTGCACATTCACAACCAAAGAGCTCTATGGTCACATTCTATAAAATTCAAGAAGTCTGAAGCCTTCCTTCACCCTATCCCACTTCTGTGTCTTTTATTTCAAACTGACAGTATCTCTGCTGATACAACCCCATCTCTATGCATGGCTTCTGTTGAGATGTCCATGAGTTGCACTCAATATCTCTTTATCAAATGGTTAGTGTTCTTCTGAGAACCTGCTTTCTCATTTTTTATAATATGGATAGGATAAGAATTTTCCAAATCTCCAAGTACTGGTTCCTATTTCAATTCATACCTCTCCTTTTAAATTTTACTATAAAGTAGTAAGAAGGACCCAGGCTACACTTTGAATACTTTGCTTAAACACAAAAAGACTCTTAAAGACAGAACTAACAGGGTTTATGGAGGGAGGTGGGGGGAGGGAATGGGCTAGATGGGTGATGTGTATTAAGGAGGGCACTTGTTGTAATGAGCACTGGTGTTGTATGTGTGTGATGAATCACTGAATTCTACGTCTGAAACCAATATTGCACTATATGTTAACTAATTAAAAATAATAAATAAATACAATTATTATATTAAAAAAGAAATCTCCCCTGCTAAATATCCCCATTTCATCACTCACAAGGTCTAGCTTCCACAAAACAATAGAATACAATTAAGCCAAGTTATTTGCTACTTCATAAAAAGATCACCTTTCCTCCAGTTTCCAATAACCTGGTCCTCATTTCTGTGTGAGACCTCACCAGAGTGACCTTTAAAATTCATTATTTCTACAAACAGTCCCTTTATAGCAATCCCATATTTTTCTAATGCTTGACTCAAAACTCTTCTAGCCACAATACATTCACCCAGTTCCAAGGCCACATCCACATTTTTAGGTGTTTGTTACAGCAGCACCCCACTCATAATGTCAAAATCTGTCTTTGTCAGCTGGGGCTGCCATAACTAAGTACCATAGTCTGGGTAGCTTAGACAACAGGAATTTATTTTCTCACAATTCTGGAGGCTGGAAGTCCAGGATGAAAGTACCAGCTGATTCCATTCCTGGTGAGAGCTCTTTTCCTGACGTGAAGACAGTCACCTTTTCACTTTGTCCTCACTTGATGGAGAGAAACAAAAAGAGAGACGGTGCTGTGGTGTCTCTTCTCATAAGGACACCAATCCCATCAAATCAAGGCCCTACCCTTATGACCTTGTTTAACCTTAATTGCTTCCTTACTCCAAATATAGTCACATTGCAGGTTAGAGTTTCAACATATAAATTTGGTGGAAGGACACAAATATTCAGTCCATAGTTACATGCATATGCAAGTCTTTCAAATAGGACCCTGAATGAGTGTCTCCTCTGTTCATTTCATACTGATCTAGTTATGCCTGCATTAAGTACTTACTACTTAAAAACAGTACAAAAGAAAGTTAGAGTCCACCTTCAAGGAGAGATCAGAACAGGAAACAATAACTACAATAAAATACTTTTTTTTTCCTTAAGAGAATTAGACATAGTATGTCATGAGTATTTAGTGGAGTGAAAAATCAGTTGAGGGGATTGGGAAAGGCTTCATGGAGAAGGTCATGCTTGAGCAAGTCTTGAGATATCAGGAGGGAGGATTTCAGGATTTAGAGGGACAGCTTATAGTGAAAGGAACTGCATAAGGAAAGGCTCAAAATGAGGAAAGTGTAGACACAATCCGGAAAAAGCAAGTAATCCAAGACTGCCAGAACACAGGATGCATAAGGATCAGAGTAATCAATAAAGCTAGAAAGGAAGTAGATAACATATTATGAAAATCTTGAATGCTAGAGTGAGAAATTTATAATCAATTGATTAGCAATGTGAAATAATCGAAAATTTCTAGAAAAGAACAATGTGACCAGAGCTGGTATTTATGGGTAAGTAGCCAAAATAGGAGCACATCTTCTGCCAATTGCAATTCAGCATAGAGCCATGAGGTGGTTATGATTAAAACTCTGTTGCAATAAAACTCATCTTAATACTCATCAGGAATTCAAGTTTTATAAGGTTATCCCATGAAGATGAAACCTAACCCTCTCTCAGTATTACTATTCCCCACTATTTTAGCATTTAAAGCAGTGCCTAGCACATAGTAGAAATGCAATGTGTATATGTATATGTCTTAAATGAATAAATGAATGCTATAAAAATGTATATAAAAACTTTAGTTATTTCTTAAGATCAAAAGGAACTGTCACAGATTGACGCAAATAGCATTATTTTAAAATCTTAGAAACCAGTAAAAACTATTGAACTTATGTGACATCAGAAGAACTGTCGTTTAGCATGCCAAACTATTCTATTGATTTTATGTACTTTACTATGTTACTTCCATCAAGGGCACCAAATTGGAAGATACAAAAAAGTATTCTCTGATTTAGCATAAAGATTTATCTGGTATCATTCATTTAGAAGTATTACTTTTAATTATAAAGGTTGATGGGACTAGCTCTTCTGCACTAACATTATGGTAACCATTGTTTCCAAATATTAATATTAAAACTAAAATATACAATATTACATTCCAGTTACTCCTATTAATACACCTCTAATAGTCATCACTAGGCCACTCCTAAAGCCAACAGATGGACCCACCAGTGGAAATTCTAGCACTCAACAAGATGAACCAGAGAAGAGAACTGTGCAAGCCCAAAAGGTAAGCTCAGGGCGATTTGGATGAGAAAGCCTGGAGATCCAGATGTCCTGTATGTGTTTTACAAGAGGACACATGGGCTACAGGTGTTCTTCTCATTGGAGCCATAGACACCTAACCCTGTGGGTTTAGGCATGGCTGGAAATGACTCAAAGTTGGGTTCTCTATAGCATACAGTTGAGAACAGCAGTCTCTTGCCCAAGTTTCAGAGTATTCCATCTGAAATATGCTTCTGATTTCAGAGAATATGTAAGTGGAAGGTAAAGGGAAGCTGATAGTGTAACAGTAAATTTTAAGGGTTGTGGGGGTTGTGGTACCTGTGGTATCCACAGTTTAAGCACTATAAGGGGAAATCAGAAAAGAGAAACTCTTATAACAGCAAATTCTAGATTTAAGTATAGACATCAGTTTGGATTACCATGAAGAGTGAGTAGAAAGAATATCCAATAAAAAAAGAGAAGAGACACAATACATGAAAGTCTTCTATTAACTAGAAACATAATTGGAGTTGTAAAAAAAAAAAAAAAAGAAACATAATTGGAGCTGTGCTCATCAATATAGTCTCCAGTTGTAGATTTAAGCCAAGGATCACTTCCCATTGCAACAGACAAAGTAGTAAAATCAGACAGATTATGGGTATATTTCAACTTTTTGAAGGATGCAAAAAGGGAAACAAAAAATAAATAAGAGGCCTAGGTTGGAGGGCTGTGGGAAGTGGCACAAAGTAAAAGGAAATACATCCTGGGGACTTCAGAAGATATGCTATAGCAGAATCTAGAAGAAAATTTAGGAACCTCACTGATAACCTAGAAAGAATAAAAGACCTCGTCTTTGTAAATTGGGAGAAGAACATCTAAAGAAACAATATTTGAAATGAGAAGGTAACAGAAAAATAAAATTAAAAAGAAAAATTAAATTAAATTAAAATTAAAAATAAAATAATGAAATGAAAGATAACAGAATGAGATGAAAAAGAAGATGGAGATAGGTTTGATGAAGAGGATTTCAGGAAATCTAAAACCTTAAAACAGCAACTGACCCACAATGGAGGCAGTTAAGAGTGTAATTAAAATCTTGGACTGATGAATCACTGAACATGAGAAACTTCCTAGGAATACAGAAGAAAGATGAAAAGATATTAAAACAATAAAGTAAAACATTAGGTAATTCTACTCAATAACTCTCACAGCAAAGCTGAATTAGAAATTATCTAGACTTGTTAAAAACAATTAAAATACTAAAATTGTACTCAAAAGAAAATTCAGAGTATTAAGAGTATTTCTTAAACACGGGGCGCCTGGGTGGCTTAGTCGGTTAAGCGTCCGACTTTCACTTAGGTCATGATCTCGCGGTTCGTGGGTTCGAGCCCCGCGTCGGGCTCTGTGCTGACTGCCAGCCTGGAGCCTGGAGCCTGTTTCAGTCTGTGATTCCCTCTCTCTCTGACCCTCCCCTGCTCACGCTGTCTCTCTCTCTCTCCTAGAAATAAATAAAAACATAAAAAAAAAAAGAGTATTTCTTAAACACAATAAATAGAATATAAACAAAGTATACTTTTAGGATAATAGAAACTGGATAAATAAAAACAATATGTGTCTTAAAAAAGCAAGAAAACAATAAGGAATTAAATTTAGAAATTAATAATAAATTTCAAAACAGGATAAATATATAGGCTCAAGAACTGGCCTCTTTATTAAAAAAATACATTATGAAATGGCAAGAATATTCCCAAAAAAAGCAGATGAAAAGGCACAAATATTTAACAATTGGAATAAGAAATAAAATAATGATATAAATTATCATTTACTTATGATAATGTGACAGAAACTTATTGAGAGATTTACAACCAATGATATAAACCTTATCAGGTAAATATCATTGGTATGTCAATTTTTAGTTGAGTAAATGAGTCTCACAGCATTAAGAAACGTTCAAACCACAAAGCAACAAACGATAATGCCAGTACTGACATCCTACAGCCTGTGTAGCCTGCGATCTTAATTATTATGAAGACAAACACCAACCTGGAGAAAATTCTTTAAATTATGAGAGATATTGTGAGCCACTCTAGTGAACAATTAAAGATTTCAGTGAAAAGGATGCACTTCTAAGAAAATGTAAATAATCAAAATGTAGGAAAAATTCAGTAGGGAAAATGCATCTGAATCAATTTAAAAACCTATACCCCAAAATCTCTGAATCCATGTATTTTTAGAAGTAAGTTCCAGAATATCTTCAGCTGGTAGGTCATACCTATCCCATTTATTTTCCAGAACAGAGAAAAAGATGAAATATTACTCAATTTGTATGAACCCAAATAATTAGCTGATGTCACAGACCAAACATGAGTACCATGTAAAGGAAAATAACCTTAAAACTTAATTGTGAATGTTTACACAAAATTTACAAATAAAACATTAACAATTGAATCTACCAGTACAGAGCTTTCCAACTAGGAAATGTTTTAGAAAATTTTCTATAGAAGTGCTGCAAATTGGATGCAGGTATTCTGGGAGATAATGGTTTCTCTCAGCCCAGAAGACAGCAGGACCAGGCTTGGGCAGGTTAGACCCAACATCTTCTGCTTCAGTGACAAACTTGGGGTGAAAGTAGGGCATAGGGGTTCTCCTGGCAGGACAATAAACAAGAATTAAAATTTAAGATTAATAGTCAATTATAAAACAGTAGGAAACAACAGCAACAGAGTTGTTGCCACAAAAGGAAAGCAAGATGAGGATGAGCTAGCCTGGCCCTCACTGTTCTGCTAGAACCTGTTGAATGTTGCCAAGGAGATGGTACCACCTGGACATCAACCTCAGCAGTCAGATGCCTGCTCAGGGATAGGTAATGGGTTCATAAAGGCAAGACAAAGGTAGTCTGGGAGAGGGAGCACACCACAGAGCTGGGGACCCAGTGTGTTTGCACATGTCTTTTCAGGGGCTTCAAACTAGTGATGAGGGTCTGTTCTTACAATGAATGCATGTTCTTGCCATTGGGCGCCTACGTGGCTCAGTTGGTTGAGCAAGTGACTTTGGCTCAGGTCAAGATCTCATGGTTCATGAGATCAAGCCCCCATTGGGCTCGCTGCTGAGCCCACTTTGGATCCTCTGTCCCCCTCTCCCTCTGCCCCCACTCTCTCTCTCTCTCAAATATAAATAAAATATTTTTTTAATCTCACCATTATTTTGAAACACTTAATATTACAAAGTTGGATTGGATTCAAATTCTATTCACAAATATCACAAGAAATGTTACCATTATATTTGTCAATGAAATAAAAAATAAATTTTTAGCTTGAAATGTAATTTCAACTATTGAAATATTTAAAAATTAATGGATATCTACTTGTATGAATAAAGTTTCTTGTTGATAATAATTTAAAAGAATTAAAAGAGAACATCACCAAGGCTTCATCAGAAAATTGTATGTAACCATTTCAGGCATAAATCCTGATATAAATTTCCCCCCCAAAAAATTATGTCCATGGGAGCAAGATAAACTTTCTCATTAAAAATTTAAATAGTAACTATCTGCAAGTTAAAAGTTTTATTCACATTTAATGATTAATATCTTCCCAAATATATTTTATTTTTTTATAATATAAAATATCATGATTATTCTCTTCACATACCATATGGACAATCTTAACTCCCTCCTGTATACTTCAGACAAATACTGGAAAAGTCCCACTGAAGGGATGGTTCTCAACTGAGTGACTAGGAGGGGAAGAAGGCTGTGTAGAGAGATCAGAAAACTGTAAATATCTGTACTTTGAGAAAAATCTCATAGGGCATTCTAAACAGTACTCTGCCCTCAAACTAAAAGAAAAGAATCCTCATGTTAGAAATATGATACCAATAATTGCCATCACCCTTATATAATTATATAATTATAATTATATTATAATTATATATTTGCATTATATATTATACATTATAATATATATAATAGATATAATTATATCATTTTCATTTCATTTACCTCTTCATTTACCTCTTCATTTCATTAACCTCTTAAAAATATGCCAGCTTTTATCTGTTAACGATCTGGACAACAAATATGTATTTAATCCCCACAGGGAAAAAAGCTTCAATGTACACAGAAAATTTAAATAGCAACATATCCTTAATATACTTTGAGAGCAATATAGGAAAGAAGTAACAAAGACAAAGGAGACAAGAGTTGAAATATATAAAAATTTAAAAAGAAAACAAATAGCTGATATTCTTATATAATTAATTGGATTCTCTACTTTTATTTCTTCCAAATTTACTTTCCTGAAGATCACTAACATTTCTGGTAAAGAGAAGGGACAAAGCATTATATATAAATGTTTAGGCAAATTTCCAGCAAGTATCACACAGTGTGATTTTCCCAGTTTCAAGGAAGTATGCCATTTCCTCAGGCTTTGTTCCAGAAAATGACTCTATTCACAAACAATGTGTAAGCCTCAGGACTATCTCAAGCAGAACTTAGTAGTTGAGAGTGTTTTAGGTGCCTCCCCAGCTTCTTTGTGGGTACTTTTTCCCCATGGTTCTTCTTTCTATAACCCCATAGCCCAATGACCACATGTATACTTAGAGACTAGGATCTTTCTCTGCACTTGTTGTTCTTAATCTGTCTACACAGAAAGATTCCATGATTTGGCATCTTCCCAGCTCAATTCTTCATTTCCATCACCTCCAACAAGCATTAGTTGTCATATGAGTCAGTTTCCTCAGGGTCTATTTCTTCACTCGGTGACATCCAGAGGTAAAAATGAACTCATATCTGTGATGAATGAGAGGAATTCTTGGAACTCTTCACTTATATTTTCCATACATTCAACCAGTGTTCAAATCCCACCTATTTTCCACGTTTACAAATGAAGACACAGAGTTGAATGAGCCTTGCAGGCAAATATAATTGCAATGCAATTAGAGTAGTATTAATAAACAATTATTAATAAAGGTTTATGAAAAACAGGGAATGGTATGCTGTTTCAGGAGAGATTTTAAAGGTTTCATGCAGAAAATACTTGAACTGAGACTGGAAGGATTATTTAAATAACGTAATTTAAATTTTACTAGCTCCAGTGAAAAACCTGTTGATTTTCTTCATGCTAAATAAAGTCTACAGCATTAAGTTAGGATTGTGGAAAATATGATTCCTTCAACTGTACATGTATCAGTGGAAATTATCAAAATTTGGGGAAGAAACCAAAGGAAAATCATTTCACTAAATTCAACTTTTTTCTATGAGTTATTTTTTTTAATGAGTAATATCTTTTTGAAATTCCCAAATTAGAGGGTAGATATTTTGGAGAAAGGAAAGGATGAAGATAATGATATTAGGAATTCCCCCTGAGTCAGAAAACTTAAAAACATTATAAACAATGAATGACCACTTTAATAGAGAATCAGAAAGAGTATTCTGTTTTTGGAAAACATATTTTTATCTTAGATGAAAAAAATTATATCTGTATCTTTCTGAACCATACAAATAGATTAGTTCCTTAAGTAGTCTACATCGTTGCTTTTCTTCAGGGTTCTTATAGGAGCACGATAAAACTGGCCTATTCTTTCTCCATGCACCTGTTGTTCACACTTACTCTACTTTTCATCTTATACCATATGCTAGTCTGCTATTCTCTTGCTTTGTATATGTAAACCTAACTTTCACAACAAATTACAAACTCTCTAAGGTCAAAGAATGTAACTTTGATAATTCTCACAATATCGAATACTGCCTGCACAATAAGCATTATATTAACTAAGCTTCATGATTCATTAACTCATTCTTCTCTCTGGTAAAGTTGATTTTTAATAGACTTCATATCCAAAGTGTTATAATGTGATGTTAAGATAAACATGTGGCAAGAAAGTATACTCCCAGTCAGAAGACCTGAGGATAAAATAGTTCCTAATCATTACTGTAATAATTTAGCAAGTGCAAAGAAGCATACACCCTCTCCTTCACCGATGCCTTTAGCAACTGGTTTAATGCCCTCCTCTGACCCCAGACTGGCCAATCACCTGGCAGACACCAGTGTTCACATGAATGACCCATTCAAAGCTTTGTATCTTTTCTTTAACCTGTCATTTTCTGTTGTATTAATTACACATTTGTAAACTACTTCCACAGCCAGATACTAAAAATTACTATCCCACACAATTATCCACTCTGGAAACATTAAGTCTCTAATCATGACCTCAGACCATGTCAACTCCATCACGTACATTTTCCCAACAAATTTTTTTTAATTCTTTGTTTTCTCCCAGTCCTTCCTCCTCTCCTCACCTCCTTTCATATACACCTTTATTTATATCATCCACCCATTTCTTTATCCTCCGTCTTGCCAATATTATCGGCTATCTTGGCCCATTTCTTTTCTGTCACATCTCTCTGGGAAAAAAAAATCTGGACAAATACAAAAGTTCATCTGCATCAGATCTCCTGAGTGTTGTTGGGGAAAATGATATAGAATTACGCAACACATTTCCATAGAATTAGAAGCTCATGTCCTTTGACTTCAGTCAGACCCTCCAGAGTGATCAGAAATTGTTTCTTTACTGAGTTTTACCTCCAGATCTTCACAGCAGCAATTATTATAATGTGCCGGGTTTCTATTATTTTGTCTTCCCAGAATAGTATCTTCTCTTCTGACAAATTCTCCTTTGAATGGAGACAGCACCCTTGTACAGATCCCACCCACTGTGGACTGTGGATGGCCCAGGGTGGGCACCTGGGCTAAGCCTGAGCAGACCTAGCTCCCTACTCACCAGCCATCCTTGAATCATACAGAAAAAATAATACAGTCCTTTTGGAGACATTTTTGAACTGTAATTGGGGAAAGAGGAGGATAAGATGCAAAGGAGAAGCGGAGAAAGAAGGAGGAGAAAAACAATTACCATTAAAACAAATAAACGTTAACACTCAGAGCACCCTCCCTCCGTCTGGGAGTCGGGTCCTTCCCCCTCCCCCAACTGAAATATAATTAACATACTATGTTCTATTAGTTTCAGGAATACACATACTGATTCATCAATTCTTTAGCATCTCACTCCTGGCAGAATGGCTAGAATCAAAGATAACAAGAAATAACAAGTGTTGGTGAGGATGTGAAGAGAAAGGAACCCTCTTGCACTGTTGTGAGAATGCAAAGTGGTGCAGCCACTGTGGAAAACAGTGTTAAGGTTTCTCAATAAGTTAAAAAGAGAAATAACATATGATGCAGGAATTCCACTACTGTTTACTCAAAGAACACAAAAACACTAATTTGAGGGGCGCCTGGGTGGCTTAGTCGGTTAAGCGTCCGACTTTCGCTTAGGTCATGATCTCGCGGTTCGTGGGTTCGAGCCCCGCGTCGGGCTGTGTGCTTCCTGCCAGCTCAGAGCCTAGAGCCTGTTTCAGTCTGTAACTCCCTCTCTCTGACCCTCCCCTGCTCATGCTGTCTCTCTCTCTCTCTCTCTCCCTCTCCTAGAAATAAATAAAACATTATAAAAAAAACAAAACACTAATTTGAAAAGACATATGCACCCCTATGTTCATTGCAGCATTGCTTACAATAGCCAAGATAGGGAAGTGTTCATCAATAGATAAGTGGATAAAAAAGATGTGAGATTATAAATATAAATATAAATATAAATATAAATATAAATATAAATATAAATATAAATAAATATAAATATAAATGTCAAGGGAGGGGAAAGAGGTCTTAGTCACTATTACACGATTGCCAGGTCAAGCAATCACAGCTTTCCCCACACTCCCAGTCACCACCCTTCTCACTCAGAAGAATTCTCACTTAATTCCCACTTTAAAGAGACAATATAAATCATAAAAAAGGGAAATCCCTCAAATTTCGGCCAGCATATCTACACAGGTTTCCACATCCACATACCTCTCTTCCTCTCTCTCTTTATAGCATGGAAGAGAATGTCCCCTTCAAAGGCTCATCTCTCCAGCCCTCCAGATCAGCACATCCCTGCCCTTTTGGTTATTTTCCTTCTCTACTATGTCCCCAGCCTCATTCTCATTACTGCCTCTTTTCTATCAGCATAAAATCATTCTTAATTCTTGCAAGTCTTTAAAAAAAATAACAACTTTCTCCAGTATGTCCCTTCCAAGTACTACTCTACTGTTTTCTTCCCTACATTATGATCAAATATTTTTCTTTCATTTGACCTCAGGTGTATGAAACTAAATTAATCTTAATTCATGATTCATGATGATTGGTGGTCATCACTTCAAACCTGTTCTACTTTGTTTGGTTGATTCCTTACTTTTAAGTCTGTAGTAAGCTGCTATGGAAGCACCATCCCAAACAAAAGCCAAGTCCTTCAGATATGCATACTGCCCCTCCTTCTGCCCTCTGTTTCAAGGTGCCACCTTCCTGAATCTTATGTTAATCATTCACAGGCTTTCCTTTTAATGCTGTTTATTACATCTACATATTATTTAAAGTATGTTGTTATTTTAACCTTATAAAAACAATGTCATAAATTATTATAATGTTAAGACTTACCCATCTTTTTAAATGTCATTATAACTTACTAAAGTGCTATATGGTATGCCTTTGCACTCACTGTTTATCAGGTTAAAGAAGATCTCTTCTACTTCTAATTTACAAAGAGCTTTAAATAATGAATGGGTAATATTATCAAAATTTTCCTGTGGATTTTTATTTTTGAGCTGGTTACTTGAATTTTTCTTTTTTAATCTATTAAGGGATTAGTTATATTTATGGATTTTTCTAATATTAAACCTTCCTTACATTCTGGGATAAAACCAAATTGACTGTAGTGTATTATCTTTTTAAAACACAACTAAATTTTATTTGTAAACACTTTTTAATTTCTTCATTTGATAGTAATAAGTGAAAAAGACGTTTTCATAATATCCTTACGTTATTTTGGTATCAGGATTGTTCAAGTCTCATAAAAGCAGTTTGGAAACAGTTTCTCTTTGTTATTATCCAGAAGAGTTTACACAAAATTGGGATCATCTCTTCTTCATTTACTCATATTAATAATGAACAACACAATCTGGAAATAATTTTTTTGGATGTGATATCAAAAGCACAGGCGACTAAAGAAAAAATACATAAATTGGACTATGTTGCAATTAAAAACTTCTTTGCATCAAAGGACACAATTAACAGAGTGAAAAGGTACTCAGAGAATAAGAAAAAACATTTGCAAATTACGTATCTGATAAAGGTTTAATATCCAGAACATGTAAATAACTCCTATTAACTCAACAACAACAAAAAATAAGAAAACAAAACATTAAAAAATGAAAAAAGGAGTTGAGTAGATATTTCTCTAAAGAAAATACATAAATGGCCAAGAGGTACCTGAAAAGATTCTCAATATCCCTAATCTTTAGGGGAATATAAATCAAAACCATAATGTGATACTACCTCACAGTCATTGAAATGGCTAATATAAAAAAATCAGAAAATAATAAGTTGTTAGTGAGGACGTGGAGAAGTTGGAACACTTGTGAACTCTTAGTGGGTATATAAAATTGTGCAACTATTGTGGAAAACAGCATGGTGGCTCCTAAAAAAATGTAAAATAAAGTTACATATAATTCATCAATTCCACTTCTGGGTATATACCCCAAAAGAATTGAAAACATGATCTCAAACAAATATTTGTACACCATTATTCACAATAAACAAAAGATAAAAGCAACTGAAGTGTCTGTGGACAGATGAATGGATAAAAAAATATGGCATACACGTACCATGGAATATTCAGACTTAAAATGGAAAGAAATTATGGCACATGCTACAATGTGGATGAACTTTGAGGCCATGATGCTAAGTGAAATAACCCAGTCACAAAAGGACAAATCCTGCCTGATTCCACTTGTATGAGGTACTTAGTGTAGTCACAAATTCATAGATACAGAAAGTAGAACAGTGGTTGTCATGGCTTGGGGATGAGGGGAGAAGGGGGAGATATTGTTTAATGGGCATTTTAGTTTCACAGTCTGTAGAGTTCTGGAGATGGATGATGGTGGTGGTTGCAAAGCGATGTGAATGTACTTAATACCACTGAACTATACACTTAAAACTGGTGAAGTTGGTAAATTTTATGTTTATTTTACGACAGTTGAAAAAAATTTTAATGAAAAATACAGATATAGTTCTGTGTAGCTGCTGTGGCTTTCCTTTGTTTCACAGGAAGACTTGGAATGAATTCCTTTAGTTTCAGTTCTACTCCCATCCCTCTAAACCCTTTGTATTTGCTAACTCTCAGCATGGATTTTGTGTGACCTCCACCAGTACAATCAGCTCCTGTCTTCCCAATACAACTTCAGGATATATTTTGTGCTGTGGAGGTCTTTACTATGTTTCATCCATCAGTTTGTCTCCCAACACTTCTTTTTAGATTTGTTGAAATTTCTTATTCATTGATGTCCTCTGTTTTCATATTTTTCACTATATATTAATTAGAACAGAAGACAGTCAATCTTCATAAGAAAAGACTTTATTGCTACATTCTATTAGAGAATATCACTTACCAGATTGTACCTTACCAAGTCTCTTGGAATGTGCAATAAATAAGTAAGTTCAGGTTTCATGTCCCATGAATTTACAAATCACATGCAGTCAGAAGCATCCTTTAACATCAACCATATTCTTTGCTTAAATACATAACTCATCTAACTGACTCATTGACAAAGCTGAACTTTTACAAGTAGCTTTTGTAAACAAGAAGAAATACTTCTTTTTTAAACACCTCCTATGAATCTCAGCCACCTGGGCATTTAAGGAAGTTCTGAATTAAAAATTTAAAAGCCATTTTCCTCTGGAAGTCTTCCACCAGCACCCATGTATTTCAAAAGGTTCGGTATTCATCCCAAGGTTTTTGGTAGGGAAGAGGAGGAAATTGGTCATAATTCTAAATGTTTCCCAGAAAAACTGTAATGAGGCTTTCCGTCCCTCATTTGTATTTAAATTGTAAAGATCCTAAGAGATGAGGGAGATAAATGTCTGTGCTCAGTCTACAATGTTATACTAGAATCTTCTTTATTTTTAACTGGCACATTAGTGGCTAAAACTACTTTCCAATGATTTGACTATATGCTCTCCCTACTACCTGCTATATAGAGTAGAATATGGGAGCGCCTGGATGGCTCAGTTGGTTGGACATCTGACTTTGGCTCAGGTCATGATCTCACAGTTTGGAAATTCAAGCCCCACATCGGGCTCTGTGGTGACAGCTCAGAGCCTGGAGCCTGCTTCAGATTCTGTGTCTCCCTCTCTCTCTGCCCCTCCCCCACTCATGCGCGCGTGCTCTCGCGCTCGCTCGCTCGCTCTCTCTCTCTCTCTCAAAAATAGGCATTAAAAAAAGAGAATAGAATATAATCCTACATGTTGATGACACAGATTTATTGTATGAATTAAGGAAGAATGATCTCAATTCAGGTTTTACCACTTACCACAAAAGCCCCAGCAGCAGCAACAGCAACAACAACAGCAAGATAGCCTTAAAACAAGCTACAGCAAAGTCAGATCAGTATTTTTGGTAGATATCTTCCAAGAAATAATAGGTATATACGCAACAACCTTATATGGCAGGTCAACTTATTTAAAAATGAAAAGGTATATATTTTTTTAATTGTTAAATTTTATTTAAATCCAAGTTAGTTAACATATGGTATAATAATGATTTCAGGAGTAGAATTTACAAATTCATCACTTACGTGTAACACCCAGTGCTCATCCCAAAATGTGCCCTCCTTAATGCCCATCACCCATTTAGCCGATCCCCCACCCAACACCCCTCCAGCCACCCTGTTTGTTCTCTGTATTTAAGAGTCTTTTGTGGTTTGCCTCCCTCTCTCTTTTTTTAATCTTTTTTCCTTCCCTTCCTCTATGTTCACCTGTTTTGTTTCATAAATTCCACATATGAGTGAACTCATATGATATGTAGCTTTCTCTGACTGACTTATTTTGCTTAGTATAACACACTCTAGTTCCATCCATGTTGTTGCAAATGGCAAGATTTCATGCTTTTTCTTCACTATTATTACACTATAATATATAATATTATATTGTATGTCAAGTTGATGGACATTTGGATCCCTTCCATAATTTGGTTATTGTTGAAAACGACCTATAAACATCAGTGTGCATGTGCCCCTCTCAAATCAGCATTTTTGTATCCTTTGGATAAATACTTACTAGTATAATTGCTGGTCATAGGGTAGTTCTATTTTTAATTTTTTGAGGAATCTCCATAGGGTTTTCCAGAGCGGCTACACCAGTTTGCACTCCCACCAGCAGTGCAAAAAGTGTTCCCCTTTCACCACATTCTCGCCAACACCTGTTGTTTCCTAAGCTGTTAATTTTAGCCATTCTGACAGGTATGAGGTGGTATCTCATTGTGGTTTTCATTTGTATTTCCCCAATGATGACTGATATTGTGCATATTTTCATGTGTCTTTTAGTCATTTAGATGTCTTCTTTGGAAAAGTGTCTATTCTCGGGGCGCCTGGGTGGCTTAGATGGTTAAGCGTCCAACTTTCGCTTAGGTCATGATCTCGCGGTTCGTGGGTTCGAGCCCCACGTCGGGCTCTGTGCTGACTGCCAGCTCAGAGCCTAGAGCCTGTTTCAGAGTCTGTGGCTCCCTCTCTTTCTGATCCTCCCCTGCTCCCGCTGTCTCTCTCTCTCTCCTAGAAATAAATAAAACATTAAAAAAATAATAAAGGAAAAGTGTCTATTCTCATCATTTGCCGATTTCTTCACTAGATGATTTGGTTTTTAGGTGTTGAGTTTGATAAGTTCTTTATAGATTTTGGATATTAGCCTTTTATCCAATGCGTAATTTGCAAATATCTTCTCCCATTCTGTTGGTGGCCTTTTAGTTTTGTTGACTGTTTCCTTCACTGTGCAAAAGCTTTTTATCTTGATGAGGTCCCAATAGCTAATTTAGGACCTACTTCCCTTTAAACAAAAAAGCTTTTGTTTTTCTTGCCTCCAGAGACATGTCTAGAAAAAGCTGCAGCGGCCGAGGTCAAAGAGGTTGCTGCCTGTTTTCTCCCCCAGGATTTAGATGACTTCCTGTCTTACATTTAGGTCTTTCATCAATTTTGAGTTTATTTTTGTGCGTAATGTAAGAAAGTGGTCCAGTTTCATTCTTCTGCCTGTCACTGTTCAGTTTTCCCAACACCATTTATTGAAGACATTCTTTTTTTCCATCGCATATTCTTTCCTGCTTTGTCAACTATTAGTTGACTATATATTTGTGGGTCCATTTCTGGGTTCCCTATTCTGTTCCATTGAACTATGTATCTATTTTTGTGCTAATACCATACTGACTTGATTGCACCTTTGTAATACAGCTTGAAGTCTGGAATTGTGATGCCTCCAGCTTTGGTTTCCCTTTTTTTAACATTACTTTGGGTATTTCGGGTCTTTTCTGGTTCCATACAAACTTTGGAATTGTTCTAGCTTTGTTAAGAATGCTATTGTTATTTTGATAGAGATTACATTGGAAATGTAGATTGGTTTTGGAAGTATCAACATTTTAACAATATTTGTTCTTCCAATCCATGAGCATGGAATGCATTTCCATTTCTCTGTGTCTTCTTCAATTTCCTTCACAGTTTTCAGCATATTGATCTCTTACCTCTTCGGTTAAGTTTATTCCTAGGTATTTTGTGGGTTTTGTTACAATTGTAAACGGAATCGATTCCTTGATTTCTTTTTCTGCAGCTTCATTATTGATGTATAGAAATGCAACAGAGTTTTTGTATGTTGATTTTATATCCTGCAACTTTGCTGAATTCATGTATCAGTTGTAGCAGTTTTTTGGTGGAGTCTTCTGGGTTTTCCACATACAGTGTCAAAAAGGTATATTTTAAATCTAAATCAACTTGAAGAAATCACCAGGAAATTGTAACTGAAAGTTAGGTACTTTGTTTTCAATTATTTATGATCATGCAAAGTGTCTTCTAAGTAGTCTTTTGAAAATTTGATACTTAGAATTATCTTAACAATTTCTGGTATAAAAATTAGGAAACCATTGTTAGCTACTCTCCAATATACTAGAGTACACCCAAAACCCAGTTTCAGCCCATCTCCATGTGACCTTGGGATGATCATCCACTCAGATATATATCTTAGAATGAGTTAATATACCCGTGGTTTTTGACAAAAGCATATTACCTTTACATTCTTTTCACCTGATAACACAATATATAAATCAAACCTTAATGGACAATGTTTATTGTTTGCTTGGTTGGGAACATAATATTCTTGGACGATTGCCTAAAATAATGTATAATTTTTATACTCTTCCAGGTATACTAGATTTTATCTTGCATCTGGCCATAGCAGCAAAGAGGTATACCTATAACACATTGCTTTGGTTGCTTAAAAATAATTATTTCTGTATTGTAATTTCACATCATGATATCTAATATCTACTTATTTTGAGTAGTAATGAAAAATGAAAAATTCATTCTATTTATCATAGTGTTTAGTTAAGACATTGCCCACCAAATCACTTAGCATCTTACTGAGAATAACTCATGGTAGAAACACCTTAAAGTATAAAATTGTCCAAAAGCCTAATTAAGGATCAAACAAAAATGAGCCCTCTGAGGCACCTGGGTGGCTCAGTCAATTAAGCCCCTGACTAGCTCAGGTCATGATCTCACAGTTGGTGGTTTGTGAGTTCAAGTCTCACATGGGGCTTTCTACTGTTAGCACAGAGCCCATTTTGCATATTCTGCCCCTCCCCCTCCTTTCCTGGATGGTGCAAGTGTGCATACACTCTCTCTCTCTCTCAAAACTAAGTAAGGATTTTTTTTAAAAATAAGCCTTCTCAGTATGTGGTTTGTGTTTAGCGCATGATTACTCTGAGTATCACTACAGAGCTTCTCCCTCTGTTTTGTAAGAAGGAAGCCCAGAACAACTTTTGTATCTCACGACCTACCAAATATAAAGCATCTCTGTATTATGGATTTTTAATTTTTATTTTAATTTTTTGAAAGAGAGTATGAGCAAGTGAGGTGTAGAGAAAGAGGAAGAGAAAGAAAGAGAAAGAGTGCAGAGCCTAGAGTGGGGCTCAGGCTCACCCAAAGTGGGGCCTGAGCTCACCTAAGTGGGACTCAAGCTCACGAACCAAGAGATCATGACTTGAATTAAAGTCGGAGGCTTAACCTACTGAGCCATCCCAGTGCCCCTGTATTATGGATTTTTAAATTAACTGTATCTCTTGTACATTTTAATTTCTTATCCTGATTTTACCTTCACTCATACTTATTCAGCAGTATTTTTTATCCTACTGTAATTTATGTGAATGCATAAGCCATCTTTACTCTTTTTAGGAAAAAAAAGGATAATACAAAACAAAGAACACAAATCACTCCATAGGACAAAATGCAAGCAAACAGTTAAACTACTATATCACTTGCTCCACTGTCCTTTTTAACCTTGCACTAGACTGACTTACAAAAACAGAGATCTAAAAAAGCATTTATCATATATTTGTTCAACCATTTATTCAGAAACATTCAAAATATACCTACGGTGTGCTAGGTGCCATGATCATTGTTGAGCTTGCAAGATATATAACTCATGGTCCTTAATGCTCAAGAAACTCAAACTCCAGGGGCGCCTGGGTGGCTTAGTTGGTTAAGCGTCCAACTTTCGCTTAGGTCATGATCTCGCGGTTCGTGGGTTCGAGCCCCACGTTGGGCTCTGTGCTGACTGCCAGCTCAGAGCCTGGAGCCTGTTTCAGAGTCTGTGACTCCTTCTCTCTCTGACCCTGCCCTGCTCACACTGTATCTCTCTCTCTCCTGGAAATAAATAAAAAACATTTAAAAATTAAAAAAAAAAAGAAAGAAAGAAACTCAAACTCCAGTAGGAAAAGCAGATGAGTGCAATAAAGCACAGTAAGTGTAGCAATGATAAAAATGTTAAGGTTATATGTGTCTAACAATATGTAACATAATATTTATGTTACAATTGTCATGTCTCAGTCTGATGAATTATAAAACTTAAAACGTACCTTAAAGAAAGAGGTGAAGCATGCCAGAAGGATGAAGTATGGAAGGACAGTTAAAGCAAAAGTAACCGCAGGTAAAAAGACATGGCATTGAAAGATTACTTGGTGTATTCAGGGTTTTATATGGCTGGAGATTCTTGTGTGAGTGTGAGTGTGAGGAGCAGGAGCACCATGTGAAGTTGCACAGGATGTGCATTGTATAAATCAAGGTAGCATCATTTACTTAGGTTGCAATGTGAATATGACCCCTAGGGAGGTGCAGAGCAAAACTTGCATAACTATGTATGATGGTAGAAGGTTGGAGACAGAGATGAAAGCGAGTATGACATTCATAAAACCTTATTACTCACTATAAGGACACTAAAATTACCTAATTATAACAGTTCATTCTTTGTAACATTATGCACCTTAATAAAATTTTACCTACGTTTCACTGAACTGCTCATAGGCAAGAATCATATCCATATGCAGGGATACATTGTTTATATATCATCATTTAATCTGGGTGAAGCTGTAAACTATGGGAGAATTTTGAACTTTAAAACCCTTGATGTGAATGCTTGCTTAGTCAGGGCCAACTTCCCTGAGATAATTCCATAAGATTAAGTCTCATATAAATGGTATACAAGTGGGCAGTAATTCTGGGACATAATTTATTTACAAAATCCTATAACTGTCAGCTATATCTCTCCAAATTAAGAGAAGGGCACCTAAAAACCAAGACTTAAGATTTGTATCCTATGAGATGGGATATTGCCATTTTAATGAAACAAAGGCCAGTGAAGGGACAAAAATCTATCCTAGATGAAACCATGAGGCTTTAGCACAAATCTGGAGAGTAGCAGCCAAAGCTCTGTGCTTTGTTACTGCTGGAAATCCTAGTAGACATGCCAAAAAATTGGACTTACATTGTTTAAAGAGGAACAACATGACTGGGGCCAGAAAAAAGTCTGGCCAAATGTAGAGAAGGGCATAATCTCATATGAACATCTGGACAAGTCTAGATAAGTCTATGAGGAGTTTACTAAAGAGTCATTTGGTGTTTCTAGATAAGCAACCAATAAAGGAATTCTTTCATGATTCCTACAAGTAATAATCATGAACTCCCTTAAAAACTATATCAAATATGAGTGAGATATTCTCTATGAAAGGGTAGAATTTTTAACTGTTGAAACTTTAGATTTCATCTATTTCCATCTCTTCTTTTACTTACAAGGAATTGGAGAAGCAAAGGTGTAAAGTGGTCTACCTAACAGCAAAAAAGAATTGGTGGAAGGGCAGAGTTAGAACTTTTTACAATTTAACATGCTGACCCTGAGACCAATTTCTATACCATTCAGCTTCCGCCTAAATTTTAGATACAGATATGTGTAGTTCAGATGACATATGATCAAATGTTGTCTTACTTTTAGAAGTCTAGAATCTAGGGGCGCCTGGGTGGCTTAGTCGGTTAAGCGTCCAACTTTCGCTTAGGTCATGATCTCATGGTTCGTGGGTTCGAGCCCCGCATCGGGCTCTGTGCTGACTGCCAGCTCAGAGCCTGGAGCCTGTTTCAGTCTGTGACTCCCTCTCTCTCTGACCCTCCCCTGCTCATGCTGTCTATCTCTCTCTCCTAGAAATAAAAAAAAAAATTTTTTTAAAAAAGAAGTCTAGAATCTAAATATCCAAATGAGGGCCTGCTTTCTTTGAAGTTTATAAATGTATCCTTACAATGTGCTTGACCAGCATGGCTCTCTGCTCATGAATATTTTACCCTACTCTTGCAAAAGCAAACCTAAATGTAGTGATTAATGTCACAAGGTTATTAACTCATTCATTCAGCAAATTTTTATTCCCCAACTTTTGGGGAGTTTGTTTCCCAATATCATTTCTTCTTTCATAACAGCAATGTAAATTTTTTAGAGAAATTACCTCTTTCCTGTTTAATACAACCTGGTTAGATTTTAATTCGTAAACTTTCCTCCCTAAGTGGAGGAGTGTGAGATCTCAGCTAGGCCATTCAGATGTTCTTTCCCATCACTTGCATCTTCAGCAGAGTATCTAAAAGACTGAAAGTGGCTGGAATCCTATCCTGACCAGCAGCAACATTCTGATCACTGACAGTAGCACTACTAGTGCTCTTGCTCCCATTAGCTCTAAGAACTTCCCAAATCCTTACCGCAATTCTCCTCTTGCTTACATTAGCCATAGTTGTTTTATCTTGTTTGAAAACAAGGGAGTTAGCTGAAACTACCTCTCAGGTATTCACCACTATGTTAGAGGGTAAATACTAATGATAAAAAGAGACTATAAATTAATTCAAAGGCAGAGCCTCATTCCTCTAACAATTTCTTCTACAGCGGAAAAGGCAAGATATGCATATAAGGAACAAATGCATAATGCAATAGGTGATTTATTACCAAATTGATTGTTCCAAACAATAAGAGTTCTAGGAACCCCGAGAAAAGAGGAGATTAGAAAAGGCTAGATCTTAAAAGATGGGTATAAATGCAGTAGCTAAAGGGAAAGAAAATGACCACTTAGATGTGGGCAATCAAATAAACCAGAACTTTAAATCCTGAATAAACAAAATGTGCCTCAAGAATAGTAATGATAATCTTATTAATAAGATCAAGCCACTTTATTTAAGGCAAGGGAATAGAGAGAGAAAATGAAAACAAACAGCTGTGTGAGTCATGGAATGCACTCACATTCCATGAAGGTGGTAGAAGGGGAAGCCAGCAAAAAAAGGAAGCCAGAAAAATAAGTAGAAATGAGACAGCAGTGAACAAAAGACATTTGAACTGGAATTTAAAGCATATCCTTAATTTCTCCAGTCCTCAGTTTCTTCAACTTTGGAATGGGGGTAATCATGATACCACCTCATAGAGGGTGGTGATAATGAGTTATATATGTAAAACACTTAAAACATAGTTGTCCTAGATTAATGAATGATACAGTTTCAAGAACAGCATACTTGAGCCTCCAAGAAATTTAAGCCAAGAATAACTCCTCCAAATTTAGTTATTAGCTCATGGCTGACTATGAAGACAACACTTTTGAGATAGAACTGAGAGCACAACAGTTTAAAGAGAGAATAAGTGGTGAAAACATAGAAGATAGGAGTTTTTTATTAAAGAGTTTGGTAGTGAAATGAAAATAATACAAAGTATTTTGCAAAGAAGAGACAGGTACCACAACATTTTGAAGTCAAGGGAGAAGGATCCACAAAGACAAAGAGGCAAGGATGACAATGAGATGAGTCTGAGCCCAAGATTTTCACTGGAGTGAAAAAAAAAAAGATCCAGGACACAGAGCTATTTATCTTAGGAAAGTGAATCCTTTTTCCAAATCTAGAGGGAGATATAAGCATATTAATAGAGAAAATAAAAAATTGAACTAGAAAGGCCCATAATGAAATTCAGGGCCAGCAGACATGACCTTATCAGGAAGGAGGAGAGACCAAATGAAGTAAAGATGATGAGGTTATGGAGAGATGTTATGACAAATCTTTGTGCATCTTATTGAGACTCTATACCATCTCAAGAAATTTTAATAGGGAAATTATAGGAAAACTCCCCCTATAAATAGAAGGATAAAAGACTTACTTCATCTTATTTTATAATAAGATAAAAACTTATTTTAAATAGCCGATTAGGCTGAATGCTCAAAAACAAAAACTTAATTTATGAAAAGAGAAATAGTCACTGGAAGGGCTCAGAATGGATAAGAGATATCATGGACTATATTTCTGCACAGAGTAGAAGGAAAGAAGAGAATGTCCAATGCCCCATACATTTCTTCAATACCACAAATTTATATCAAGAATAGAAAATAAGATTTTATATCAGGAATACCTAATAGGAACTCCTGGGAGTCAGAGGCTTCTGCATGATGTATGAATCACAGGAAAAGGAGGCATAGTCTCATAGTAATGCTTGTATGTCCCTAGATACCCATTACATTATTTTAAGCTGACCCAATGAAATGGCAATGATTTCCAGGATTGGCTATGAGAAAGGAGGCTACCAAATGATCTGAATTTTTCTTACAGACTACTCTTTCTCTGGGATTCTCTATATTAACAGAAATTTCTAAGCCCCTTATATCCTATAGCTTCACTTCTATTTGAATGTTTCAATTATTATTTTGGACATTAGAAGAGAGATGCAAAGATGATTCTTAATCTTATTTATGCTATGGTCCCCAGTGAACATTTGATGAGAGCATTAGAAAGCCTCCCATGTAAAAGACACACAAAATATAAATTCAGTTTCATTGAGGTCAAGGACTCTCTAAACACTATCTAGGAATTCAAAGAATAAGCCATTTTTATCCAGTTAGGAACTTGTAAAATTGGATATCTTCTCAAAATATATATTCTAAAATTGTTTATCTCAGAAAAGATTTTAGTTGTTCTTCTTACATTAGAATTCCGGCATATAACATAGTTAATTTACATAAATTCAGTTATTAAATCCGCTGCAAACAAATAATTATAGTAATAATTTAAATAAGGCAGGTGATTATTCTGCCAGTCATTCTATAAGCCTAAGCTGGAGAGTGTGCACAACATGGGAGCGATGAACCTGTTCCAGTCAGTGGGTCGCAGGATGTTTCTGACAACATATAGCTCTTATTTTGTTAAGCATTATTCTAATTCACACAATATGGCCCCAATACCCTTGACAACTTCTCTACCACTTAACTGGGGGGAAAAAACTGATTTTTTTTCTGCTAAACTGGCTATATTGGTTGTTTCTTGACTTCCTGGTATCCAATTGCTTTCCCATCCCTTGTTAGTATATTGATTTCCCTTTTGGGTGGAATTTCCCCATGATTAAGGTTCTCATGGGAGGCAATTTCTAACATCTATCCCTCATGATACATCCCATCACAAAAACAAAGAAAGCTGGATTTTTTGTTGTTGTTGTCTAACTCTTGGTACAACTAAGCCATGAGCACATAACCTAAGCTTGACGAATAAGAACTTTTAAACATATGAAAAGGATGTAGAGATGGATTTACTCTTTGAAGGCCTAATTAGTTGTAGTAATCCAAGGAAACATGGACCAGATTGTCTCTTCAGTCTAGCCTTTTCTAAAGACGTCCTGATTTTTTGCTCCTTTGCCAAATCCAGTTATCAACTGATTCCCAATAAAGAGTAATTTCCATAATTTTATATTAAATCATCCTTTTGCTTAGAAATTCCTGAGGTGGTTTTTGTTGCCTATATACTCTAGAGGAAGTACTAGGCAAGATGAACATATGGGGAGACATAACTTCGGTGTCATTTGATCTGGCATTTCAGATAGCAACTGCTTGAAGAGAGTTTCAGGTATAATTTTGTCTTGTCTATGAGATTTTTACCTTATATGTTGACTTTAGAACCCAAGTTTCATATAGTAAGTGACTAATGCAGTATCACATATCATAGCGAAATACTGGAAGCAACTTAAATGTTCTACAATAGGAAGTATCTAAAAATTAAAAATTTATAGGCTATGTATGAATTATTTCGCAATCAAAAAAACATGTTATAGAAAAATGTAAAATAATATTGAAATAGATTATTGTTAATATATGCAGGAAAAATATGCAGCCAAGAATACTTTATCTATCAAGGCTGTAATCCAGTATAAGGAGAGACAAAAGAGGTTCTCAGACAAAGAAAAACTAAAGGAGTTTGTGACCACTAAACTGAAATACTGAAAGAAATACTACAGAGGACTCTTTCAGTGGGAAAAGTAGACCAAAAGCACCAAAAACTGGAAAGGAAAAGAGGATATCTCCAGAAACACTGACATTACAGGTAATATAATGGCACTAAATTAATATCTATCAATAATCAGTTTGAAAGTAAATAGATTAAATGCTCCAATCAAAAGACATAGGGTATCTAGGAGTACTGGCTGGTTCCGGGTTAAGTGTCTGACTTTTAAAAAAAAAAATTTTATATCTTTTATTTATTTCTGAGAGAGAGAGTGACAGATAGCATTAACAGGGGAGGGTCAGAGAGAAAGGGAGATACAGAATCTGAAACAGGGTCCAGGCTTTGAGCTAGCTGTCAGCACTGAGCCTGATGCGGGGCTAAACTCATGAACCGTGAGATCATGACCTAAGCCAAAGCGGACACGTAACTAACTGAGCCACCCAGGCGCCCCAAGTGTCTGACTTTTGATCTTAGCTCAGGTCTTTATCTCAAGGTCATAAATTCAAGTCCTGAGTTGGGCTCCATGCTAGGTGAGAAGCCTACATAAAAGGAAAAAAAAAAAACATAGGGTATCTTAATGGATTAAAAAAACAAGACCCATCTATATGCTGCCTACAAAAAACTCATTTTAGACCTAAAGACACCTGCAAACTGAAAATGAGGGAATGGAGAACCACCAATCATACTAATGGACATGAAAAGAAAGCTGGATACCCATGTCTGACAAACTAGAATTTAAACCAAAATCTGTAACAAGAGATGACGAAGGGCACCATGACATAATTAAGGGGTCTAACAAGACCCCTTCTAACAAGAAGATCTAAAAATTGTAAATATTTATGCCCCAACTTGAAGCACCCAAATACATAAATAAACTAATAAGAAGTATAAAGAAACTCATTGATAATAATAGTAGGGGACTTTAGCATCCTTACAACAATGGACTAATCAACTAAGGAACTAATCAACAAGGAAACAATGGTTTTGAATGACACACTGGACCAGATGGACAGATATAGTCAGAACGTTTCATCCTAAAACAGCAGAATACACATTCTTTTCCAGTGCACATGGAACATTCTCCAGAACAGATCACATAGTGGGTCACAGATCAGTCCTCAACAATACGAAAAGATTGAGATCATATCATGCATATTTTCAGAACACAACACTACGAAACTTGAAATCAACCACAAGAAAAAATTCAGAAGGACCTGAAATATATGGAGATTAAAAAACATCTACTAAAGAATGAATGAAATAACCAGGAAAATAAAGAAGAAATTTTTAAAAATACATGAAAGCCAATGAAAATGAAAACATGACAGTCCAAAACTTTTGGGATGCAGCAAAAGCAGTCATATGAGGGAAATATATAGCAATTCAGGTCTACCTCAGGAAGCAAGAAAAGCCTCAAATACACAACCTTACACTTAAAGGAGCTAGAAATGAAAGTCAAAGCCAGCAGAAGAAGGGATATTAATAAAAATTAGAACAGAAATAAATGATGTACCGTTACAAGTGAAAGAGGAGAGATAACAACCAACACCACCAAAATACACATAAACTGGGAAATCTGGAAGAAATGGATAAATTCCTAGAAACTTATAAACTACCAAAACTAAAAAGGAAGAAATGGAAATTTTGAACAGACCCATAATTAGCAAAGATTCTATCAGTAATCAAAAATCCCTCAACAAACAAAAGTCAAGAGCCAGATGGCTTCCAAGGAAACTCTACCAGACATTTTTTTAAAGTTTATTTATTTACTGAGAGAGAAAGAGCACAAGTTGGGGAGGGACAGAAAGAGAGAAAATGAATCCAAAGCAGGCTCTGAACTGTCAGTGCAGAGCCTGATGCAGGACTCAAACTCACAAACCATGAGATTATGACCTTACCCAAAGCCAGAAACTTAACCAACTGAGTCACCCAAGTGCCCCTCCACCAAACATTTAAAGAGGTAATACCTATTATTCTCAAACTGTTCCAAAAAATAGAAATGGAAGGTAAGCTTCCAAACTCATGCTGTGAGACCAGCATTACCTTCATTTCAAATCAGACAAAGACTCCACTAAAAAGGAGACTTAAAGATCAATATCCCTGATGAAAATGGACACAAAAATTCTCAACAAGATACTAGCAAATCCAATCCAACAGTACATTAAAAAAATTATTCACCATGAGAGAGTGGGATTTCTTCCTGGGCGACAGCAGTGGTTCAATATTCAAATATAAATCAATGTGATACACCACATTAGTAAAATAAATTATAAGAACCATTTGACCCTCTAAATGGATGCAGAAAAACAGGGTGCCTGGGTGACTCAGTTGGTTAATTTAAGCATCTGACTCTTAATCTCAGCTCAAGTCTTGATTTCAGGGTCATGAGTTCAAGCTCTGAGTTGGGCTACATGCTGGGTATGAAGCCTAGTTGAAAAAAATAGATACAGAAAAACCATTTGAAAAAAAATATAGCATTCACTCTTGATAAACACCCTCAACAAAGTAGGGATAGAGGAAACATAGCTTAACATTGTAAAGGCTATATATGAAAGATCCACAGGTAATATAATATCCTCAATGGGGAAAAAACCTTTTCCTCTATGGTCATGAACAATAGAGGATGTCCACTCTCATCACTGTTATTTAACATAGTACTGGAATTCCTAGCCTCAGCAATTAGACAACAAAAAGAAATAAAAGGCATCCAAATTGGCAAGGGAGAAATCAAACTTTTGCTATTTGCAGAGGACATGATTATTTAGAAAACTTGAAAGACTCCACCAAAAACTTGCTAGAACTAATACATGAATTTATCAAAGTCGCACGATATAAAATCAACTTACAAAAACTGGTTTCATTTCTAGATACCAATACTGAAACAGCTGAAACAGAAATCACAGAATCAATCCCATTTACCATTACACCAAAAACTGTAAGATAAGTAAAAATAAATTTAACCAAAGAGGTAAAAGACCTGAAAAGCTATGAAAAATAGAGGACACTTATAAAAGAAATTGAAGAGGATACAAAGAAATGGAAAAACATTTCATGCTCATGGACTGCAAGAACCAGCAGTGCAAAAATGTCTATCCTACCCAAAGCAATCTACACACTTAATGCAATCCCCATCAATATACCACCAGCATTCTTCACAGAGCTAAAACAAAACAAACAATCCTAAAATTTATATGGAACCCAAAAAGATCCCAAAGTCAAAGTAATCCTGAAAAAGAAAAAGCAAAGCAGGAGGCATCACGATTCTGTACTTCAAGCTGTATTATAAAGCTGTAGTGATCAAGATAGTATGTTACTGCCACAAAAATAGACACATAGATCCATGGAACAGAATAGAAAACCCAGAAATGGACCCAAAACTATATGGGCAATTCATCTTTGACAAAGCAGGAAAGAATATTCAATGGAAAAAAGACAGTCTCTCCAACAACTGGTATTGGGAACACAGGACAGAGACATGCAGAAGAATGAAATTTTCTTACATCATACACAAATTTAAAATAAATTTAAAATGGATGAAAGACTTAAAAGTAAAACAGGAAGCCACCAAAATCCTAGAGGAAAACACAGGCAGCAACCACTTTGACCTCAGCTACATCAACTTCTGACAACACAGGTCTCTGGAGGCAAGGGAAATAAAAGCAAAAATGAACTATAGGACTTCATCACGATTAAAAGCTTCTGCATAGGAAAGGAATAATCAACAAAACTAAAAAGCAGCCTATGCAGTGGGAAAAGACATTTGCAAATGACATCTTGGATAATAGGTTAGTATCCAAAATCTGTAAGGAACTTATCAAGCTCAACACACAAAAAATAAATAATCCAGTTAAGAAATGGGCAGAAGACACGTACATACATTTTTTCAAGGAAGACATACAGAAGGCTTACAAACATATGAAAAGATGCTCAACATCATTCATCGTCAAGGAAATACAAATCAAAACCATGTTGAGATACCACCTCACATCTGTCAGAATGTTACATTAACAACACAGGAAACAACAGATGTTGCCTAGAATGTGGAGAAATGGGAACCCTCTAACACTATTGGTGGGAATGCAAACTAGAGCAGTCACTCTGGAGAACAGTATGAAGGTTCCTCAAAAAGTTAAAAATAGAACCACCCTACGACCTAGCAACTGCACTTCTAGGTACTCACCCAAAGCATACAAAACTAATGATTCAAAAGGACACAGGTACCCCAATGTTTATAGCAGCATTATCAACACTAGTCAAATTATATATACACTGGAATATTACTCAGCCATCAAAAAGAATGAAATCTTGCCACCTGCAAGCATGTGGATGGAGCTAGAATGTATTTTGTTAAACATAACAACTCGATCTGAGAAAGCAAATACCATATGTTTTCATTCATATGTGGAATTTAAGGAACAAAACAGAAGAACATGAGAAGGAAAAACAAAAATAGAGAGGGAAGCAAACCATAAGAAACCATAAGAAATGGTTTTTTAATGTTTATTTATGTATTGAGAGAGAGAGAGAGCATGCAAGTGGTGGAGGGGCAGAGAGAGAGAGAGAGAGAGAGAATCCCAAGCAGGCTCCTTACATTCAGCATAAGGCCCAATGCAGGGCTCAATCTCATGAACCATTATATCATGACCTGAAATGAAATCAGGATTGAGACAATCAACTGAGCTCCCGAGGTGCCCCACCATGAGAAACACTTAATGATAGAGAACAAACTGATGGTGGAAGGCAGTGAGTGGGGTATGGGCTAAATGGGTAATGGGTACTAAGAAGGGCATTTGTTTGGATTCTTAGGTGGCTCTGTCGGTTGAGTGCCCGACTTCAGCTCAGGTTACCATCTTAAGACTCTGAGTTCAAGCCGTGCATCGGGCTCTGTGCTGACAGCTCAGAGCCTGGAGCCTACTATAGATCCTGTGTCTCCCTCTCTCTCTGCCCCTCCTTCGCTCATACTCTCTCTCTCTCATTCAAAAATAAGTAAGCATTAAAAAACCTAATTAAAAAAAGAAGAGCACTTGTTGTGATGTGCACTGAGTTTTATATATAAGTGATGAATCACTAAATTCTACACCTGAAAACAATTTTACCATATATATTAGCTAACTAGAATTTAAATAGAAACTTGAAATGATAAAATAGAGCAATCTAAAAAAATCTTTGAAGTAAGTGTTTTTGGTGTTCGGGTGAAAAAACAAATGGAAAGGAGGGAGAATATAAGAAATGAACTGTACTATATTTGAAAGTTTTATAGAAATAGTTATCAATTGAAAATAAAATGTACAGGTATTAAGGAGGGAACTTGTTGGGATGAGCACTGGTTGTTATACGTAGATGATGACTCACTGGGTTCTACTCCTGAAACCAATACTACCACTGTATGTTAATTAACTAACTTGAATTTAAATAAATAAATTAAAAATAAATAAAATGTATGGGACAAATTCTAAACAGAAATCAAAGAGAGAATCACTAAAATAAAATATTGTAATATTGAATTCACCAAGAAGCATCACAGGGAGATAAAGAGATTAAAAGTTATGAAGAAACACTTAAAATATTTGAATGAAAAACACTTTGAACATATATTTAATAAGCATTCTAAAAGGAGACAATAGTGGGAAGGACAAAGTAAAAATATTTAAAAATATAGTCCTCAGAATATTCCATAAGGATGTGAATATTCACACTGAAAATACATACTAAAAAACCATGAAGACTATCAAAGTAACAAAGAGAGCTTACTTACAAAGAAATGACTTCTACTCAGAGCAGACAAGTCACCAGCAATAAAAGAATATGGAAGTAAATTAGGCATATATATTCAAAATAATGAATTAAAAAAACTGTCAAGCAAAATTTTTAATCTAAATAGACTATTGTTCTCAGGTAATGAAAAATAAATAACACTTTTAAGAATCTCATCTAAGAAGGTTTATCACCCACAGAAATTTGCTGAAAGAACCATTAATGAGAATCCATTACAAGAATGTTTACTGTAGCATTGTCCATAGAATAAATATTAAAGCAAACTAAAGTGTCTATCGACAGATTAATAAATTTTGTTACATTTACAAATTTAGTATTTAACACTATGTGGCACTGAAAATGAATGAGCTATAACCAAAGAATCAACTATAACTACAGAATCTCAGAAACTGCCAAGTGAAAGAAAGTCTCCAAAGATTATATATGTGATATAATGATGTGATTTCATTATCATAAAAGTCAGAGACAAACAAACTACACAGATGTAAAGAATCTGAAGGCAAAATCTTTTTAGATTTTTATTTTATCCATCTTTTATAGCTATCTTGCTTATATATATATATGTCATTGAATTAATTTACAATGAGAAAAATATCAGTGACAGACATCTCTTGTTCTATATGTAAATTGTTCTCTACTTTGGATCAGAAATCCTGCCAACCTAGAGATTATATGGAAAAGAGTCAAGAGTCTTGACTCAGAGTTCATCTAGGCTGCAATGAAGCTTGCTCTACCTCACAGATTTTTATTGATCAAATTGCTCATTTCTGGCTGATCCAGTCCTCTCTTTCTTTTGTCCAGTGATAAATAAACACTGACAATTTCATACTAAGTTACCTTTTCTAGATCAAGTGAGAACAGTATCCATTTTTTTTAATTCCAGTATAGTTCACATATAGTGTTATGTTGGTTTCAGATGTATAATATAATGATTCAACTCTATACACTACTCAGTGCCCATCATGATATGTACTTTTAATTCCCTTCACCTATTACTCACATCCACCCTTCTACTTTCCCTCTGGTAACTGTCAGCTTGTTCTCTATAATTAAAAGTCTGTTTTTTGTCTCTTTCCTTCTTTGCTAATTTGTTTCATTTCTTAAATTCCACATACGAATGAAATCATATGGCATTTGTCTTTCTCTGACTGACTTATTTCACTTAGCATTACAATACTCTCCAGATCCAACTATGGTTTTGCAAATGACAAGATTTCATTATTTTTATGGCTGAGCATTATTCCAGTTTATATATACACCATATCTTCTTTATCCATTCATCTATCAATGGACACTTGGGCTGCTTCATATTTACTTTGTCTATTGTAAATAATGCTTCAATAAACACAAGGATGGACCTATCTTTTCAAATCAGTGTTTTTGTATTCTTTGTTAACTTCCCAGTGATGGAATTACTGGATCATAATGCAATTCTATTTTTAATTTTTTGAGGCACCTCCCTTGTTTTCCACAATGGCTGCACCAGTTTGCATTCCCACCAACAGTTAAGAGGGTTCCTTCTCCTCCACATCCTCGCTAATTCTTGTTTCTTACGTTGTTGATTTTAACCATTCTGACAGGTCTGAGGTGGTGTCTCACTGTGGTTTTGATCTGCATTTCCCTGATCACCAATGATGAGCATCTTTTCATGTGCCTGTTGGACATCTGTAGGTCTTCTTTGAAGAAATGTCTGTTCATGTATTCCACCCATTTTAATTGAATTATTGATTTTGGGGTTCTGAGTTGTATAAATGCTTTAAATATTTTGGATACTAACCCTTTATCAGATATATCATTGGCAAATATCTTCTCCTATTCACTGTGTTATCTCTTTATTTTGTTGTTTCCTTTGCTGTTCAACTTTTCCTTTGCTGTTCAGCTTTTTACTTTGATGAAATCCCAATAGTTAATTTTTGCTTTTATTTCCCTGGCCTCAGGAAACATAACTAGAAAAATGTTGCTTCTGCCAATGTCAAAGAAATCACTGCCTGTGCTAGGATTTTGTATGGTCTTAAAAGTCTCAGGCTTAAGTCTTTCATCCATTTTGAATTTATTTTTGTGTATGGTGTTAAGAAACTGATCCAGTTTCATTCTTTTGCATGTAGCTCTTCAGTGTTCTTTGTTGAAGAGACATCTTTTTCTGATTAGATATTCTTTCTTGCTTTGTCAAAGATTAGTTGACCATATAGTTGTGGGTTTCCTTCTGGGCTGTCTATTGTGTTCCATTGATCTATGTGTCTATTTTTGTGCCAGTACTATACTGTTTTGATTACTACAGCTTTGCAAGTACTACAGCTTTACTATAGCTTGAAGTCTGGGATTGTGATGCCTCCAGCTTTGTTTTTTCTTTTTCAAGATTGTTTTGGCTATTCAGGGTCTTTTAGGGTTCCATACAAATTTTAGGATTGTTTGCTCTAGCTCTGTGAAAACAATGTCAGTGGTATTTTGATGAGGATTTCATTAAATATGTAGATTGCTTTGGGTAATGCAGACATTTCAACAATGTTCTTCCAATCTATGAGTATGAAATGTCTTTCCATATCTTTGTGTCACCTTCAATTGCTTTCACCAATGTTTTATAGTTTCCAGAATACAGGTCTTTCATTCTGACCTGTTTGATTAGGCTTATTCCTAGTTTTTTATTATTTTTGGTGTAATTATAAATGGATTGATTCCCTGATTTCTCTTTCAGCTGCTTCATTTCGGTGTATAGAAATGTAAAAGATTTCTGTACTCTGATTTTTACTGAATTCATGCATCAGCTTAGCAGTTTTCTGGTGGAATCTTTTGGGTTTTCTATATATAGCATGTCATCTGCAAATAGTGAAAATTTTACTTCTTCCTTGCTGACCTGGATGCCTTTTATTTCTTTTTGTTTTGAATGCTGTAGTTAGGACTTCCAGTACTATGTTGAATAATGGTGGTAAGAGTGGACATCCATGTCTTATTCCTGACCATGGAGGAAAAGCTCTCAGATTTTCCCCTTTTAGGATATTAGCTGTGAATGTTTTAGATATAGTCTTTATGTTGAGGTATGTTCCCTCTTAACTTACTTTGTTGAGGGTTTTTATCATGAATGGATTTTGTACTTTGTCAAATGTTTTTCTGCATTTTGAAATGATCATATGGTTCTTATCCTTTCTTTTATTAATATGGTGAATCACATTGATTGATTTGCAAATATTGAACCATGCTTGCAACCTAAGAATAAATCCTACTTGATAATGGTGAATGATTTGTTTAATGTATTATTGGATTAGGTGTTGGATTAGGTTTACTAGTATTTTATTAAAGATTTTTGCATCTATGTTCATCAGGAATAGCATCCAGTATTGATGCTTTCATCCTAGATCCAGGATTCATGGGTCCTGGAATCAAGGGATGGAAATGGGAGTGGCATCCCTCACTATTATCCCTAGAGACCCACTGGTAAATATTTTTCTTTCTGTCTCTGCAATCTTATGCTTTGCTGGCCTAGATGTCTTAATTACAGAGGGAAGAATGTTTCCACCAAGAGATATAACAATGATTCCACCAAGCTGGAAATTAAGATGTCAGCCTGGTCTCTTTGAGCTCCTCATGCTTCTGAATCAATAGGCAAGGAGTTATTGTGCTGACTGGTGTGACTGATCCTGACTACCAAGGAGAATTTGGATTGCTATTCTACAATGGAAGCAAGGAAGAATATGTCTAGAATACAAGACATCCCTTAGGTATCTCTTAGTTCACCATACTGCCTCCTCTGATTCCTAAATAATTGCATTAGAGCCAATCCAACTCTAGAGTCAAATTGGGAACTAGCACTGACCACTCAACAAATAGTTTTATGTTAAAATCCCATGATCCAAATATGAGAGATCTTACAGAAGTACAGGTTTTATCACAAATAGCCAGAAGCAGCCTCAGTGCCATTGACATAAAATGCACCAAATTTGTTTATTGTCTTCTGTGCCCTTGGTGGTGAGCTGGTGGATTCTCAAGAGGCACCTTCTGTATTGTTACAGCAGAGGCTTTAACTTGAAAAGTGTATTAAATTCATCTGGAATGGTTTCTACACATACCCACACCTAGAGCCTAATGTTTAAGACTCCAATTTAATTGGCATTGAATGGGGCTTGAGAACTGTATTTTTAAGGTTCTCTGAGTGATTGTAATGTATTGCCTGAATTGAAAACTATATCTTAGAGTATTCCTTCACACTGACATAAAAAGAGAATTGTGACCATTCTTACCAGGTCTTAATGTCAAAGAAGAAATACAAAGTCTCATTAAGATGGAATAACCACAGTACCTCCACCTGGATCCAAAAGTGCCAGGTTTGAGAACATTAAAGGCTTATGTTCTTGGGACAGAGGAACCTTAACCTTGAGGCTACTGAGAGCCACTTGAGACAAAGTCAGTGGCAATCTGCCATAGACAAGTATTTTCCTTTTTTATTTTCATTTTCTAGCCATGTCTCCATCCCTTCCTTTCTCCTCCCTGGTTTTCATACTCTCTCAGCTCACCTTTTAGCTGTATCATATTCAACCATTGCTTTAGACTTTATCAGAAAATGAGGCTTGTTATCCCTATTCCAGAACTTCATATTTAGGCAGATGTCAGGATTTAGGCTTCTCTATTTCAGGTCTGTGCTAATTCAGAAAGGAACTAAACTTATGACTACTTTGGCCATGACAGGATTTGTCAAATGTGTGAAGAATAAAAACGTTATTAGTGCTGTTCATCTTGTAGAAGAGGATTGTTTTCAAGTTTCAAAAGCACTCATTTATTGGCAGTATTTTCATTTGCTGAATTACTTATAATTCTGCCCTAGTTATTCTATAAAAATGTCTAAATAGGGGTGCCTGTGTGGCTCAGTTGGTTAAGCGTCTGATTATTGATTTCCACTCAAGTTATGATCTCACGGTCGTGAGATAGAAACGACAGGCGCCATGAGCGTGCTTAGGATTCTCCATCTTTTCTGCATGTATGCTCTCTTTCTCTTTCTAAAAACAAACTCCAACAACGAAGGAAGGAAGGAAGGAAGGAAGGAAGGAAGGAAGGAAGGAAGGAAGGAAAGAGAAGAAAAGAAAAAGAAAGAAAGAAACTAAAGAAAAGAAGGAACATTTTTAAAATTCTTTAAATATTTTTTAAAAATTTTAAAAATGTCAAAAGAGTCTAACAATCTAGCTTTACACAAATTCAGATTGGCATTTCTTATCTACTGCTTCAACATTTGTCTCTTTCTTTTGGTTGTTACAATTTATACAGCTCCCACTTAATACTGCCACCGCAGCAGGTAGGTCACAGCATACTGCAGACATGTGTGGGTCAGAATAATTCTGTGGTCAAATAAGCTGGGAAGTCTAGTTCAAACACAAATTAAAAAGGTTGTTTTTGTTTGTTTTACAAAATTACTCATGCATTTAAAATGTTAGTGTGTATCATTATCATTCTCCAAACTGGAGATAGAGTTACTTGTTTTGCAAACTTTTTTGACCACAAGGAAAAAAAAATTAAAGAGTTCCTTGAGAAACTAAAATTGCACAGAATGCACTTATGAAATGCTGTTTAGACTTTTACCATTGGTGGTGACATGGGTAATAATGATGAGTCTCAAAAGCTCTCCCTGGATCTCCTACCCAAGAATCCTACATTCCTACAAGTTGACATCCTGGAAGCACGTGTAAACTTTCCTGGAAAGTCATGCCCATCCTGGAAGTCATGCCCATGACTTTCATTGTCCTCCTTCTCTGGAGCGCCATCCATCTCCCAAGGCCAACTCCACATTTTCTCCACATGTAGGGTCAGGAAGGTAGAGACCAAAGGAGGTCCTGCAGTTTTCATTTTAAGGAACTGAATATTGCCTCAGGCCCCAAGGACTAGGAGCCTACAACATTCTGGGGAATGCTAGGGACTAAAGGGTGAGACAACATGCTTATGAGGAGGCAGGGGTTATAAGGGGAGAGGAAAGGGGCTGTTTGATGTTTCCATGCCATTTAACTGTATTTATTTTTCAATACCTTTATACTTGCAACTAGTAATAGACTCAAAATATACCCAAGAGTACAGAGTGGAAAAGAAGACTCTCTTACCCATTTCCTCCAATAATGCCATTTCCTGTTCCCCATAAAAAGTTGCCACCATTACTAGTTGTGTATCCTTCCAGAGATACTCTATGTTTTAGTAAATGAAAATGAAATATATAGGCAGGTAGCTAGCTATCTAGAATCCAGATAATTTGATAATTAAAAAAATTTAATGTTATTCATAAGAAACTCTAGAAAATACTATGATCAACATATAACAGAGATAACGTTTTAAATTTGTGGGAGTAAACTGAATTATTTAATAAAGAGTACGAGGTCAGCTGAACAGCAAACTAGACAAGTAAGCAGATGTCAACCTTAAAATATTTCAAAGTGAAACTACAAAATACTGTGCTATAAAATAATGTGTATATATACGTGCATACATTTGGCATATATATACTATCTTAGCTAAGCAAGACTTCCAGCTTTTCTAAATCATGGAATAAAAGATCGTTAAGTGTGACAATGAAAACATTTTTAAAAACAACCTTCATAGATTAAATTCAATTAACGAATTGAAAAGACATATGGCAAATAAAAAATACTTCCACTGTATTAGCAGGAGAAAAGGCTAGTTCAGTTCAATAAGAAAATCCAATTTTCCAAATTAAAAAATTAGGCAAAAAGCATAAATAGGCAGTTCACACAAAAAGAAATATGATACACTTGAAAACCTCACTTACAATTAGAAAAATTGGAATTTAACAACAGTCACAATCAACAGACTGAAAAGGCAACCAAAGGAATTTGTGAAAATATTTGCAAATCATCTATCTGATAAGAGGTTATTATCTAAAATACGTAATGGACTCCTATAACTCAGACCACAACAAACTCCTATAACTCAACAAAAAAACAAATTAACCCTATTAAAAAGGGCAAAATGCCAGAGGTTAGGGATGGGGGAATAGGAAGAGGCTGTTAAAAGGAACAAACTTTCAGCTATAAGATGAATAAGATCTGAAGATCTAATGTCAATATGGTAACTATAGATGATAGCACTGTATTGTGTAATTGAAATTTACTAACAGAACCTAAATGTTCTCACCAAATAGAAGAGAGAGTAAATTTGTGAGTGATGGATGTGTTATTTAAATAGATTCTAGGAATTCTTTCACAGTGTATACATATGTCAAATCACCATGATGTATACTTTAAATATCTTAAAATTTTGTATGACTTCAGTAATGCTGAAAAAATAAAAATCAAAGAATCAGATCTTGGGGTTTAAATAAAAATGGGCCAAAGATTTGAATAGACATTTCTCCAAGGAAAATATAGAAATAACCAACAGCATAGAAAAAGATGCTCAAACTCATAAATCATTAAGGAAATGAAAATCGAAATCACAAGGAGGTAATACCTATACCCATTAGGATGGTTACTATAAAAAAAGAAAAATAGAAAATAACAAGTGGCAGCAAGAACGTATTACTTTTGTGCATCACACAGAGTACTTGCGGCGTAGAAAAAGAGCTCCTGTGTGTCTCTATTCCTTCCTACTCCCTTAGGAGGTTTCTGAGACACTTATTTACGGCGAAAGTAAAGATGACAATGTCCTTTCAAATATAAAATCCTATAGAGGGCACCTGATAGGCTCAGTTGGTTAAGCATCTGCCTATTGGCTTTGGCTCAGATCATGACCTCATGGTTGGTTAGATCAAGCCCCTCATTGATTCATGCTACAGGCTGACAGCTCGGAGCCTGCTTGGGACTCTCTCTCTCCCTCTCTGCTGCTCTGTTTCTCCCTTTCAAAAATAAATAAATAAGCTTAAAAATATATATCAAATATAAAATACTATAAGCCATTTATCCAAGCAGCCTTGTGTTAATCACTCAGTGGTCCGGAGCCTTTTCATCCCTCCTCAGCTCACTCCCACAAGGCACTGGGTGAGGTATGTGATGATACTTATCAATCTGGTCATATTAAAATGACTGTAATGCATAACAGCCCAGGCTATTCTTCCCATTCTCCACTCCCTCTCCACCTCCCACCCCCCTCACCCACATACAAACAGACGAATCAATGCGTTGCAATCAGTGAGTTTAAGGGCATGTGCTTTGTTAGAATTCCTGGCAGTGACTATCATGCAAATCATGGCATTTATGAAGATTATAAATGCTGTCAAGAAACTTAGAGTGAAAAGAACTGGAAGGTCAGCCAATCTTTTTCTTCCTTTACTTCCCAGTAGTGCTGCCTTAAACTACCCCCACCAAAAAAATTAAAGGTGTTCTTCAAAGTGCACTAGTCAGGATAGGCCATGTATTACCAATTGCAAAAGCACCCCTGGGGCGGCGGGGGGTAGGGGGGCATTGGTTCTTGGCAAGGGGGTGGAGAGCAAAAAATATCTTACACTCTTTATTTAAAAAGCACAGGTATACATATAGTTCATAAACAGAAATACTATACTTGTGGTATTAAAATTTTATGAAGAGGAAATTATGAAAAAAATCTATTAAGTCTACCTTGAGAAGTGATAAAAATAAAGTTGAGAAACACTGGAGTAGTCTAAACTGCTATAACGAACACCCACAAAATCTCAGTGGCTTTACAAAACAATTTTTTCTTACTGTAATCACATTCTTTTTTTTTTTTTTTTTTCTAGGAGAGAGAGAGAGAGAGAGAGACAGGGTGAGCAGGGGAGGGTCAGAGAGAGAGGGAGACACAGAATCTGAGACAGGCTCCAGGCTCTGAGCAGTCAGCACAGAGCCCGACGCGGGGCTCGAACCCATGAACCGCGAGATCATGACCTAAGCGAAAGTCGGACGCTCAACCGACTAAGCCACCCAGGCGCCCCACTGTAATCACATTCTGATGCTTGATAGTAGGGGCCCTGGAGTGTGCTCTCCTCCACATAGGCATATAGGAACTCAGGCTCCCTCCATCCAGTGGCTCCACTATTCCCTAGGGCCTTTGAGAATCTCCCAGAATCCTCTTCATCTGGCTGTTCAATGGGCAAAGAAAGAGCAAGCACAAGATAATAAAAGAATATTTTAGGGGCTAGACTTGGCAGTGGATGCACAATTTTCACCAACTTCATATTCCCACCAATTAGCCACATGGCCTCTACTAAATGCAAGGCAACTGGGAAATACAGTCTAGCCCCATGCATGTAAGGGAAAAATAGAAATATTGTGGAAGAACAAGTTAGTCTTTGCCTCATAAGATAGAGAATTTGAAGCTTCACTGGGGTCTCACGGTTGATAAAAACTGAATTATATTTAATACTTGCAATGATAAAATGTACCCTAGAAAAAAATGGAGAAAAGTTTATCTTAATCCTATTCTTCAGCTTTGGGTTCTCCTTCAATCTTCCCTATACTTTACTAGTGATAAGCATTTTATCTGGTTAACAAACATAAAAAAAATTAAATGTTCGTTTCCCCACCTACTGGACATATTAAATGCTGGAAAGAATACGGAGAAAAAGATACAATTACTCCTTGTGTAAGCTGCAAACACCTTGACAATATCTATAACAATTTTGCAGGCACATTCCCACTGACACAGCAATTCCACTTCTGGACGTTTAACCTGGAGATAATATTACTGCAAGTTAAAATAGCTCACCCTTGCATACTGCTCACCATGTGTCAGAAGGAACAAGAGTGTACAGTCAATTCCCCACTAATAACTGACAGATCTGGGGTTTGAACCCAGGTAGTTCATCTCTAGTCTCTATCCTTAACTGCTGTCTTTATCATGCACACGGATACATAAAAGTATTGAAAACAACCTGAACATCCATCAACAGGTGACTGGTTCAGTAAATTATAATAACATCCAAATATCCACAGACCTCTACAAAGCTATTAAAAATAATGAGGCAGTTTTAAGTATACTGGTGTGAAATATGGATATGCTGTTTAGCAAAAGAGAGAGAGAGAAATTACAGTGGAAAACAATGCATATAAGTAGTATATCACTGTATCAAAAATTTTGAAATGTGGTTCCTTGATAAAAAAAAAATCTCAAGGAAAGAGTAATATTGATAGCCCCTTAAGAGAGGAACTGAAAATTTGGTGGGAAACTTTCTCTGAACATCATTTTGTACCACTGGAATTTGGAAACAGGTGTTCGTAATTTCCACTTGAAACAAAAATAATTTTCATTAATGTGCAAAAATATACAAAGGTGATTAAAATGATGACAATTATATATGCATTGGGTTAATCTTTTCTAATATATAAACTTCCTTTGCCTAATCCAAGTAGTAGAGTGGATCAATTGATATTCATTGCTTCTTTTTCCTCCCATTACCTATGAAGTAGCAATTCAGAGTGCTATTAAACTGGGCGGAGGTGTCTGATTACCTCAGCACATTACAGGGGTCTGATCTACTGTCTCAGCATATTTCTCATCACCTTGGCTATCTTTGCTATCCTTGGTACTTACTACGTCAAACCAAAATCCTAGCTGTGTCCTCTCAAAACTCTCCATTCTAGCTCCTGGGATTTCCCGAGGCCTGATTCATGTTCTACCTAATTCAAAAAACTTCTTCCTGTGAGTTCCCTATCAGCATGGGTAAAGGCTTCCCCTGAAGGTAATAGGATGTGAATCAGAGCTGTGTAAATCCCCTTGGACTGAGTAAAATTTTTATTTGAACATTTATTTTACATGTGTTTTAAATGTGTTATTTATTTACACATTATTTTTTAAACCCCACAAGAAAAGAAAAATGAAACTTTTAAAGCCTTTTCAGGAATGGAGCTTGATTTCATAAAATAGAAAAAGAGCAAATAGAATGTCAACATGAAGGCCAGAAAAATTAAGAAGCCTCATAGGGTTGTCCAATTGGATAAGACCTTATTCCCTCACTTCTCTCTTTCAATAAGGATCTCAACATCTGAACTTCCTAAACATGTTGCAAAATTCCTCTTCTCATTCCCACTATCTGGATGCTCAAAAATCACCTATATTTGGCAGGGTACATTTCTTCCCCATTTTTTTCCATTTAAAGAATGTTACAATGCCTTTCCTCACCATGTGAAAGCTGCCAGTGTTTTGTACTTTTAGTTAGCCTTTTGGAATGCCCTAACAGTGCTTACCAATTAATGTACATTAATGGAGATTCTGTTAAAATGCAGTTTCTCTAATTCAGTATCCCTGGGTGGGGCCTGAGATTCCGCATTTTTATCAGGTAGTACCATTGCTGTTGATTCACAGAATTCATTTCAAGTATGAAGGTCCTAAAGAGAGATTAATGCTAAGAAGTAGCCACAGCAAGCAGTGCCATTCTGAGTATGTGCAAAAGTGTATGCAGATTCTGAAGCAGGCTCCAGATTCTGAGCTGTCAGCACAGCATAACGATGGGAAGAAACTGGATATTTTTGTTCTTTCTCCTTTATTATCTGGAGTTTTCATGGATATTTTTCCTTTCCTTTTCTTTCTTTTTTCTACTTTGAACAATATAACAAAATAACATATATAATAATATAAAAGTATAAGCACAATATTGTGCTTAAAATCACTAACTCTGGAGCCAAACTGCTTGAATTCCAATCCACCAGGTATTAGCTGTGTGACTTTTGAAAAGTTACTTTACCTTCCTATGTCTCAGTGTTCTTACCTGTAAAATGGAGAAATAATAGTATCTACTTCATTAGAATTGTTTTGATACTTAATAAGCTAATATTTATAAATTGATTACAGCAGTGTCTGGCACATCCTAAATGTTACGTAGATAGATGGAGACAGAGAGAGTGATATGTACATACTCCCTCTGACTATTCGGCTATTCTTCCAAACATCACTTGTTGATAGTTGGTTAATTCCAATAAAACAATGACTGCTAACCAATAAAACAACTGGTTAGTAATCAATACAAACGAGCCAGTACAAGTTTAATGTTTTTCCTAACAGCTGTTTACCAAAAAAAAAAAAAAAAAAACAAAAACAAAAAAAAAACAACTACAGAAATGCAAAATCTGAAATCTGGAAGATAATTTAGAGACAGTTATTAAATTCCTTCATTTTACATAGGAAAATTATATCTCTTCAAAATGTACCTCAGTGACTTAGGGATGGGAGATGTCCATGAATTCATCCCACAGTTCCCATCTCTCCATAGGTACCATTGCCAATTTCCTCTCCCAACCAATCTCTGATCAGTTACTATCAAGTGACTGAATTTTTTGGTCTCACGTTCACTGTTTTCTCTACTTTTACTAACCATCCTTTGTGGAAGCAGCAGAATAATGAGCTACAGCCTTTAGAATAAATCTTCTGTGATCATTATTTCAGTTGGGCGTAGAATTTATATTCATGGACTCAGAAGTGGTTCTTAATTGGGGCTGCCTCAGGACCTCAGGACTGATACGGTTGGGTTTAACAAATATACTTATTTGCTGCTGTCTCCAAATGTTAAAACAAAACAAAGCAAAACAAAGAAACAAACAGAAACAAAACAAAAAACCAGCCCAGACTGGAACCAATGCTGAAAATACAAGAGAGTCTCAATTGTTCAGTACAAGCACAGTTTAAGACAGTCAGAACTATTACAACTTCTTACATGTTTTGTAATGGACATGGTGGCTCGTAGAAAAGTAAAAGAATGCAAAACTAATAAGCAATAGTTAAAGCTGAGAAGGAAAGTTACACTTGGCTCCCTTGGATATCTGGAAGTGACTGAGACATAGATGATACCATCCATGATTCAAGTCAATGAGACTTTAAAGAAATAGGAAATCCTTCCCTTCTTTTTCATTCTCTTCCCTTCCCTTTCCTTTCCTTTTTCTTAAAGTACTAAGCAAAGGGATGCATTCTGTTCATTCTTTTCTGTGAGTTTAATCTTTGTTTTAAAAAACATCTTTAAGTGAAAAGTAAAAAAAAAGGAAGAAATAAAATTAGAATTGACAATTCCCCAAATAGAACACATCCCACAAAATTATATCAAAACATATGGCAGTCTTACGCATCTTAGAGCTAGATAATTTATTATAAACTTATACTCTGTTTGGTAGAATACGACTATGTTAATTTGGACAGACCAGAGACTGGAACAGAGGTCCGTCACTTAAAGAATTCATTTCTTTCTCATATAACAAAATAAAACATGCCTAGCTGCAAGGAGAGGTGGAAATACAGTTTCTAGCTGGACAATGACTTTTCAGACACAATTTTATTAATGCCAAGAATAAACGAACAGGTTTCAGAGAACAGCTAGAAGTCTCCAATACATTCACAAGTATGATTTAATAAAATGATACCTTAGTGAATCATAGTAAGAATTTTAAAATCATGTGAAAGATAGGTATCTATCTTCTAAAGATAGGTATCTTCTAAAAGAAAGATACTATCTTTTAAGATCAGTATCTTCTAAGTTTTTTGTAAAGTAGTTTATATCACATTCCAGTATAATAGCTTTGCATCCAGTAAAACTAATTCTCCAATCCTACTATACCACCACTATCAAAAGTGTCTTTTAGGGGCACCTGGGTGGCTCAGTCGGTTAAGCCTCTGACTTTGGCTCAGGTCATGATCTCACATTCGTGGGTTTGAGCCCCACGTGGGGCTCTGTGCTGACAGCTGACAGCTGGAGCCTGCTTTGAATTCTGTGTCTCCCTGTCTCTTGGCCCCTCCCCCTCTCATGCTCTGTCTCTTTCTATCTCAAAAATAAAGAAAAACATTTAAAAAAAATTTAAGTGTCTTTGATGAATAATTCCAAAGCACACTGATTTTCATTTTTTCTTATAGCCTATAATATTTATTCATACTAGTCTCACCATTGCTTTATTTTATATTGATGTCCTGTGCACACTTCTAAAAGACCACAAATTTCTTAAATATACCTTAATATCAGTAGTACTCAGTAAAATGCAAACCTCAGAAGATATTTAATAAATTCATAATGATATGCAGTAAATGCATCTGAGCCAGAATCTATCTACTACACACAAGATTAAATAGCTGCTAATAGGGGAACCTGGGCAGCTCAGTCGGTTAAGCGTCCAACTTCAGCTCAGGTCATTATCTCACAGTCTGTGAGTTCGAGCCCCACATCGGGCTTTGTGCTGTCAGCTCAGAGCCTGGAGCCTGCTTCGATTTCCATGTTTCCCTCTCTCTCTGCCCCTTCCCCACACATGCTCTGTCTCGCTCTGTCTCAAAAATGAATAAATGTTAATAAAATATTTAAAAATAAATAAATAAATAGCTGCTAAACATTTCAATAGATACCCACGTAATAATTTACCAATAACATTGTAGAATTCCTTGTGACTAAAAAAAGGGTAAAAAGAGAGAGGGCAAGATGGCGGAGAAGTAAGGAGCTCCGTACTTGCACTCGCGCCCATACATCACACAGAAAAGATCTGAAGACATTGGAAACCTTACAAAACCTGAGAGATTGGGAGAAAAAAGACGC